>NC_082384.1:25140683-25143183 GCF_031168955.1 Gadus macrocephalus | reverse complement strand
TTGCTACCGTTCCTCACATCTCCACCTTCCCTTATTTAGTATCGGAGTCAAAAGTAACTCACGAAAATGGATCTTAAATATAACCTTTTGGGTCTAAAAACATACTGTAACACACACTCTCACACACACTTTGCAGCGCTGTGGGGGATTTCCTGGTGGAGGACAAGACCAAGGCCCTGCTGAAGTTTGACGGCACCATCACCTGGGTTCCTCCGGCCATCTTCAAGTCCTCGTGCCCCATGGACATCACCTACTTCCCCTTCGACTACCAGAACTGCTCCCTCAAGTTCGGCTCCTGGACCCACGACAAGGCCAAGATCGACCTGTTACTGATTGGCTCAAAGGTCGGTGGGAATATACGGGCAGGATAATAAGGTGTATCTTACCAGGGCGCTTTTATGCTCCCATCTTATATGATTTGGGTGCATTTTGGATGACATGGGCAATATGGTAAAATGTTGGAAAATATGGTATTTTTCCAAAGACTACAAAGGAAAGAAAACCTGGAAGCATTGATTCCAGACCATAAACACCATACAGTAATCTGCCCGAGTCTATTTTTTACTGGGGGATTTAAAAGCCCATTTAAGAGCCCAAATCTTTGGGGCATTTATTATATTTTTAAGGGGCAAAAAGTCTGAGGCCCCGGTTGACAAACATGACAGTTCAGTTGATCCATGAACCAAACAACCTTCTTAACCTTCAACCCAGGTGAACCTCAAGGACTTCTGGGAGAGCGGCGAGTGGGAGATCATCGACGCGCCGGGCTACAAGCACGACATCAAGTACAACTGCTGCGTGGAGATCTACACGGACATCACCTACTCCTTCTACATCCGCCGGCTGCCCCTCTTCTACACCGTCAACCTCATCATCCCCTGCCTGCTCATCTCCTTCCTCACCGTGCTGGTCTTCTACCTGCCGTCCGACTGCGGCGAGAAGGTCACCCTGTGCATCTCGGTGCTGCTGTCGCTCACCGTGTTCCTGCTGGTCATCACCGAGACCATCCCCTCCACCTCGCTGGTCATCCCGCTCATCGGCGAGTACCTGCTCTTCACCATGATCTTCGTCACGCTCAGCATCGTCATCACCGTCTTCGTGCTCAACGTGCACTACCGCACGCCCATGACCCACACCATGCCGGGCTGGGTGCGCGCCGTGTTCCTGCGGGCGCTGCCCCGGGTCATGCTGATGCGCCGGCCCGTGGACCAGGAGGGCAAGGCGGCCGGCGGGACGGACGGCGCCGGGGAGGCCGGTGTGGGGGGAGGAGCCGGGGCTGGAGGCGGGGCCGGCGGAGGAGGAGGAGTAGGAGGAGGAGGAGGAGGGAAGGGAGTGTGGAAGAGGAAGAACAGCCTGACGCAGGTTAGTGGGGACCCCCTTCGCGGTGCAGCGGAGGGTGAGATGGGACGGATGGCATGAGTAGTGGGAAGTGAGACAGGGAGGAGAGCATAAGTAGTGGGAAGTGGGAATGCCGACTTCTAACTATGATGATGGAGGCTTTGTGCTGAATATGAGTTATGAAGGGGGCCAACATGGGGGGTGTTCGGACTAGATCTTAACGATTGCTTGTTGTTCTGGCGTTCGGGGTTCCAACGTTCCTCCCAGCAGGTCGGAGGTGGGTCCCTGAACTGCCTGGACTTCGGGGACAGTAAGCTCTCCTCCATAGAGGGCTGTGCTGGGAACAAGTGCCCCTGGAAGGAACCCCCAGATATGGCGGACCCGGGGAAGCTGGCCGGTCTGCTGGGCTCCCAGAGCCTCCACTCGGTGGCCGCGTTTTCCGCCGTGTCGCCCGAGATCAAGCAGGCCATCGAGAGCGTGAAGTACATCGCCGAGAACATGCGCAGCCGGAACAAGGCCAAAGAGGTGAGCTGCTGTCCTCCCGGTGACCGCCCGGGCAGGGAGGTCTGTGTACAGCAGAAGTAATTCACACAATGGAAACAAGGCATGAAGCGCACTGACCCAGATTAGATGCATCACACATGCACGGCAAATTAAGGGCAAACACATACTTTGTTGTGGGTTAACTTTACAGAGTAATAGCCGTCTCACACCTCACGCTTTGGATTAACATCTGGTGGCAGACGCGCTCGGCTCTGTCTCGACCAATCAGGTTCCTGGAGGAGGGTAGGTCTGGAGGCGTTTGTCTCGACTGGAGACAACCTGAACGGTAGAACCACAACAAACGATGGCTGGGCATCGATTGGAAGGGAAACTCTGTCAGAGAAGGCTCTATGTCTGTAGATTACGCTGTCATGGCAATCTCGGATGTGAAACCAGCCCACGCTCTTGCTTTAAGAGATGACGAGACCTTTTGGCATCAGCTCGATGCCAAGGCTGTGTGCACCGACTGCAAGACTCTTTACGTTTACATTCACATTAAGGGCATTTAGCAGATGCTTTTATCCGAAGCGAGGTGGCAACGGTTCATACACACATTCTCCCACCGACGGCGGAGTCAACCATGCACGGCGACAGCCAGCTCGTCGGGAGCAGACAGGTT
>NC_082384.1:25130683-25135683 GCF_031168955.1 Gadus macrocephalus | reverse complement strand
TGCCTTGAGATGGACGTCTGCCAGATAAAGGAAATGGGGGATGAACACAACTGAGGGAAATGACAGAAGAGACAAAAGGGAAACATAAGCATGGAGGTTCTCTCATTCTCTATCTCCCTATTTATGTCTCTCTCTCTCTCTCTTGTCTCCCATTCTGTCTCCTCTCTCTCTCTCTCTCTCGCTCTCGCTCTCTCTCTCTCTCTCTCTCTCTCTCTCTCTCTCTCTCTCTCTCTCTCTCTCTCTCTCGATTAAATACAATTAAAAAAATCTTTATTGGCATGAGAAATATACATTTGCAATGCCACAGCAGGTGAACAATAAAAAGGTCAAAGTATAAAACGTTAAATGCAAAATATATATGCATATTGGTTATTATACATTTTTCTCTCTCTTTCTCTTTCTCTCGCTGTCCCTCTCCCTCTCTCTCCCTCTCTATCTCTCTCTCCCTCTCTATCGCTCTCTCCCTCTCTCCCTCTGTCTCTCTCCCTCTCTATCTCTCTCTCTGGGATTTTTATTCCACTATTCTGACACTTGGAATGACGTTCCTTTAATGCCCAGCAGGATAGACGGTGAACTGGACGTGCTACTTTGAGCAGTCATGGGAAAATGCAGGTGGACAGAAATAATCAAATCCTATTCATTGAATCCTCTTCGAATCGCAGACAAATCGGATTGAGTCCTCGGAGGAGGCTTCGGCCGCGTGTTCGTCACGTCTGCGCTGGATTCAGCCGGACGCCTCTCATCTGGAATCCATTAGAAGCCGCGCATGGCGGGCAGGGTTTCCAGGCGGCGGGGATATCTCAGAGCGGGCGGTGGTATTTAAATGCGGCACGCATGTGAGACATGTTTGGCTGTGAGCTGAAGGACATATGAAATATGGAGGGAGTCACACAGGCTAATGGACTACTGTGGTAGCTCTTCTGCAGAAGGAGAGCGAGGCTGAGAGAGGGAGAGGGAAGGGGGAGAGAGAGAGAGAGAGAGGAGAGAAAGAGAGAGAGAGAGCGAGAGAGAGAGAGAATGAGAGATAGAGAGAGTGAGACGTAGGGGGGAGAGAGAGAGAGAGAGGAGACGGAGAGAGGGAGAGAGAGAGAGAGAGAGAGAGAGAGAGAGAGAGAGAGAGAGAGAGAGAGAGAGAGGGAGACGGAGAGAGGGAGAGAGAGAGAGAGAGAGAGAGAGAGAGAGAGAGAGAGAGAGAGAGAGAGAGAGAAGCATTTGTGAGGCAGCCTCTTCATAATGGAGGTCAGACCAAATTGGAATGTCGAGGCGAAGTGGAATTACGTGTTATTGGCCAATTGGTGTCTATTATGGCGTGGGGTTTGCCCTGGAGGATCTGAGCTCAATCCTAATAGAAAACATTATCCTTGTATTTGAAATGTATTCCCCGTTCCTGCACAGAGAGTTAATCAAAGGGCCTTCACACTCGGGCCACATCGGATTGCATTGGCCTTCCAGATGAGGAGCGCAGACAGAATCAAGAATTTAGAAAATATGTAGATATATTTGTATTCATTAATATATATATGTATGTGTTATGTTCAATATTTTAGAACAGTTTTATGTAACACAGTTATTCTCATGATTTAGGATTTAAGAGAAATCTTATGAAGGCTTTTAAGAAAAATACTTTAAGGAGGGAATACTGGATGGAGCTAGTTAATGAATGCGTGTAATTTGAACGTAGGGTGGTAGTATTGTACAAAACAACTTAATTAATGTATGCATTTTACAGTACAAACTGCGCTTTCTGTAAAACCCTAATTACCGATCTGTATTGAAGCAGGACCAACTATAGGTCACAAAGAGAGACAGCATACAACATACCATACCTGATAACGTAATAGGCTGCTAATTATCTGGCATGTTTCTGGTATCAATGCCTCTTACCTTATAATAATTTTTGTTACAGCACTCTGAGTGGTGTGCAAGTGTGAGGTGCTTCATGGAATTGGATTTCCATATTATTTTAATATGCGTCATGACACCCAAACTTAGAATATAATTTTATTGTTGTCATTGCACATGTTACAGAGCAACGAAATTACCAGTTACATTCCGTCCAAGAAACATAAAAGACAGTGTGGGGAGACAGGACGGAGAGACTGTCAGGCGCTTGTTCAACAAGAACCATGCGGCCCGCGTTAGATAAGAAAGTTTAAAAAGCTAAACAAAAACTTAAAAATAGTACTTAGCATGGTGTAGCTGCCTTATCCAAGCTATCTTTGTTGCCTACGGGGAATAGGTTAAACTATAGATTGTTGTTCTGTGAAGATCCTTACTGTGCCAACAGCGATATATTGTTGTCCATCTTTCTGCTGACAAATGTACTTATTGTTAGCCGCTTTTGGATAAAAAGCATAACTGAATGCTCAATGCCCTGAATGTAAATGTTATGAACACACGATCCGATCAGATGATCCCTGATTTGGAAAACACACAGGTGATCAAGATGTTCACGTTATAGTTGTTTCGCAGATGTTTTTATCTGAGTAGCAAACTAACCCTTCTTAAACAGGAGGTTTCAGGGATTAGACGGGGTTATTCGTCTGCTCAAGGGCGCCTACGGGTAGGCAACCGTTGGAGACTTTGGGAATTGACCACGCAGCAATACACTGTCCTACACAACTCTCTATTAGGCGGTTTAGACGTCTTTTTCTGGAATCCTTCCAGTGTCTTACTGGTCTGGGTACGAAGTGAGAAGGATAAGGAAAAGAGAGAGAAGGATGACTCAGAGCAGGTCTTTCTTCCATTTCTATCACACCACACACACACAGACACACACAAACACACAAAAAACAGAGACATGGTATCACACATGCACGCAAACAAAACACACATACATACACACACATACACAAACACACATACATACACAAACAAACAGGCCGACACAGACACACACACACACGCACACACACACAAACACAAACAAACAGACACGCATACTAATGCACACACACACACACACACACACACCACACACACACACACACACACACACACACACACACACACACACACACACACACACACACACACACACACACACACACACACACACACACGTGTTAAATCCTAGCCATTCGTTCCCTGGGAACCCTTCAGACACCCACAGTAGGTGGAGAATGTAGCAAAACAACCTTTCACACCTTTTGTATTTGTGTGTGTGTGTGTGTGTGTGTGTGTGTGTGTGTGTGTGTGTGTGTTGTGTGTGTGTGTGTGTGTGTGTGTGTGTGTGTGTGTGTGTGTGTGTGTGTTTGTGTGCGCATGTGTGTAAGTGTGTGTGGCGTGCGCAATGTGTTTCTTTTGGTGTGGTAGCATGCGCTCGTGTGTGTAAGTGTGTGTGCGTGCGCAAAGAGTTTCTATGTGTGCATAAGCATGCGTGCATGGTTGCAAATGAAAGCAAAGGCTCTTTTATTGGTCAATATTGAGAAGGAGGGGGGGGGTATTACATAAAGGGCTGTTTGTGAACATATGAATTCATACAGCAGAGAGAGGGAGAGAGAGAGAGGGAGAGCGAGAGAGAGAGGGGCATGTTTAATTGACACAGACCACTCCTTTAGATAACCCCTCACTTTGAACCTCCTTCGCTCATGGCGTTGGAGGTGGTGGTGGTGGTTGGTGGTGTCACTGTGGTGGCCCAGGGATACGACTCTGTTCATGTACATTTACCGCAGCCGTGCGTCACCCCTGGCGTCACCACCTGTCTTCCAGAATGTCTGCAGTAACAGAGGGTCAAGGTCAGGCAAACCCAACACTCACTTAACCGCAGTCAGAGAAACTGAAGACCGGTTCCTGCCGCATTTGACACCTCCAGATCCTCCGTCTGAACAAAAACCTAAAAATATGAGCTCCCAGAACCCTTGTTGTTTGTTGATGCTCGCTCTCCACTGCTGTTCTGTGAGGCAGCTGTCAATGTTCCCAGTGAAGTCAGGATGAACTCCTAAATAGCAAATTTCTGTTTGAGAGTTTCAGGAGTTGTATCCCTTGAAGAACACAATGGATGTTCCCGAACCCTTGATGCTTGGAGTACACAACACCTAACTCATCCCCTTTAAGGCATGTTATGTGTTTGTATGTGTGTGTGTGTGTGTGTGTGTGTGTGTGTGTGTGTGTGTGTGTGTGTGTGTGTGTGTGGTTTGTGTGTGTGTGCCTTTGTTTGTGTGTGTGCGTGCGCAATGTGTTTCTTTTGGTGTGGTAGCATGCACGCGAGTGTGTAAGTAAGTGTGTGTGCGTGCGCAAAGAGTTTCTATGTGTGCATAAGCATGCGTGCATGGTTGTAAATGAAAACAAGGCTCTCTGGTAAAAACTGTACATAATCCGAATGAGCCTTCCTATTGGTGTGTGTGTGTGTGTGTCTGTCTGTCTGTGTTTGCCTTTGTGTATACGTGTGCGCGTGGATACATATGTGTGTGTGCATGCGTGCAAGCTGTGTGTGTGCGGGGGTGACGGATGTGAGGACATTGTTCAGCCATCCAGCAGCAGCAGCAGCATCATCATCGTGTCAGACCAGCCGAGTGGAACTAACACAGTCTAAAAAGTCTCCTCTCTATAATTCATGGTAGCTGGAGATCCCTTGGCAGTAGGCGAGGGCCGCATGCGTGGTGTGTCTACCACCAACTCAGGCATGGTGCTAGTCACTGTGAGTCCGGTCGGATGTGTGGTCCCGTGAGGCGCTTCGGTTAAAGTTACCTGTGTTTCAGAAAGCGTTGAGGGATATTTGGGGGATGAATGATGTAGGCTATGTCTGGAATAAGATTCTGAAGATGTTCAGGGAAGCAATAGCTTCTGTATTGTGTATATATGTACAGAGTTTATGCATGGAAAGAGGGTTTGTGTGTTTGTGTGTGTGTGTGTGCGTGCGTGTTTGTGTGTGTGTGTGTTTGTGTGAGCGTGTGTTTGTAAACACATTAGCCTAAGCTGCATGCCAACAAAAACCCATCAGCCAGATTGATATTCACAATACTTTGAGTCCATTGTGAGTCTGTGGGTAAACAACCAGA
>NC_082384.1:25128189-25130583 GCF_031168955.1 Gadus macrocephalus | reverse complement strand
TCGAGATCATTACTATACGCCAGATTTGTCTGACTGATAGGCCTACTTTATGTATTTGTTAGTAGGCCTACCTGGTTTTACAATTCTTACATTCTCTACAGTCCATCCTGCAGTGGTTGGATGAATGAATTCGTTATTCTTTAAGTTATCCGGTAACGGAGGCATATGAAACAAATCACTGACGCTCAAGGGCGTAATGGCACACATACACACAAAAAAACACAATTACGCATAACAAAAGTAACAACACTTAGAACACCAAAGTGTTCAGTCAAATCCTAAACCCCTGTCCGGAACAATCTTACAGCCCGGACCACGCTCCCAGAGCCACTCACCTGGGGTCGTCAGGACTACGATGAGGAGCCACGAAGCCCACGCTGCTGCGGGACGCATCCTCGACGCAATCTCGGTCCGCTTTCCTGCTTTGGAAAACTATCTCTAATGAAGTCCTGAGAAACTGTACGGTGGGTGGGTATCGCGTCCCTCCCTTGTGCCGTGCGCCCTGTTCTTCTCTCTCGCTCTTTCCTCCCTCGTGCCGTGCACTCGCTCTTCTCCCTCGCTCTTTCCTCCGCTCCTTCCTCCTCTCTTCACTCAGTTCTTCACTCCGCTCTTCACTCCTCTCGGCTCACCAGGGATCTCGCGTCCGTCCCTCCCCTCTGAGCTAACCCTTAGCGCTCTCACCCCGCAGAGGTGGGAATGCGTAAAATAAGTACATTAGGGGCATATCGTAACGTATCGGTGGTCTATGTGGTCTCCGTCATCATATCCGGTAGGGGGGTTATATTGTGGGCTCTTGGAGTGTTAAGTCGGTTTGGTTTTCTCTGCGCTCTTCAGCACCTCGAAGGACGCGCCGCACATCTGGGAGACTCCCGCGCTAACGATGTGGCCATACCAGACCTAACGCACGTAAGGGTCCGAGGAGCTGATGTTATTATATATAAATATATTATCTTTTTTTCCACGAACTTAGTTGACCGGTTCGCATGGTGACGCATATTCAGTGAATATCGTTCAGAACAAAAGTTAGGGTAATGGTTTTTCGGTTCGAAGAACTTTATGTTTTATGGCGTGACAATTTTTCATAATCACTGAGCCGTCACCGTGTCACGGAGTGAATTAAAAGTGCTCAATGTCTGCCTCGCCGGAGAGCACTGCCCATCGCATACGGTTAGCTCGCGCCGGGCGCACCGCGTCCTAAGCCGTTACCATTACGCACAGCCACAGCTGATTCACTCGGGAGCGTGCCCTGATGCACTTGACGTGACGTCATCAGCCGGAGTCATTAAGGGACGCGCGACATGAGCGGGAGACATGCTCCATGAGGGGGGGAGACATGAGGGGGAGACATGGTCCATGGGGGGGGGGAGACATGGTCCATGAAGCAGGAGGGGGAGAGAACCAGTAGATGTGAGGACTCAAGAGAGACATAGAAAACAGAAAATGAGCAAGGGCATTGTGAAGGTCCATAGTGTGCCTCCGTTGACTTGAGATATAACAAGTCAATATTTATGAAATATATTCAGCTGAAAATGGTTGTGGATTCAACATCTAGTCCACAAAATGAGTAAACATAAACAAAGCTGCCCCCCCCCCTCTCTCTCTCTCTCTCTCTCTCTCTCTCTCTCTCTCTCTCTCTCTCTCTCTCTCTCTCTCTCTCTCTCTCCTCTCTCTCTCTCCTCTCTCTCTCTCTCTCTCTCTCTAGTTGAGAAGTAACCGCCCCAACAAAGTTACAAATGAATAAAGGTTTTTATTTAATTTACATTATAAATTATTTACTTTTAACAACAGAACATAAAACAAAACGATATATATATAGAGATTTTCCTCTATGTTATATAAATCATATGAGATAGATACATACAAATAAGCACAAATAATAAACAATAAAAAAGAGCAGAAACTGGTGCACTTGAGTCTGGGATCGTAGTGAGCATCACTCACCACCACTCACCAACACTCACCACCACTCACCACCTAACTACCGCCTGCTCTCTAGTGATACGCTGTTCACCGCAGAGCATGCCTCACACCCTCACCGCAAAACTAATCCTCCCTCTGAAGAATCTCCTCTTCCTTTCCCTCCGTTAAATAATGAGTGTACAGTTGTCAAGTGAATGTCCTAGCAGACAGGAAAAGAAGTGGGTTTGAGGCATGAAATGTAACAAAGAATTCTAGGCAAAGAAGAGGAAGTGTGCTTTTGATGTTGCCCTCCGTGCGCTCAGTCACTAGCCCACACTGCGGGGGGTACAATATTCCTGGCCTTCCAAACGCTGTCCAGAGTTACAGGGGGACAGGGAATCACTGTCGGGTGTTTCTGTCAGGAGTATTTAGCGTGACGCACCTCAGCATAGCCTTCCCCGTTGGTTCCCTTCAGGCCATATTTAATTCATGCTT
>NC_082384.1:25090689-25120689 GCF_031168955.1 Gadus macrocephalus | reverse complement strand
AAATATTAACATCTAAGGGGACAGTTTGGGACAAAGGGAGTGAACTGTCACTCTGATGTCCTGATAGTGAAGAGTTTGAGGTAATGGCCAGTCCAGGGGTGATGTGTAGCAGTAATGAGAATAGTGACTTTAATGCCTCGTATAGTTTATGGCACAGCGGAGATATGACGAGTCCGCTCCAGGCGTCGTGCTGCTTCGGCACGAGCCTCTCCAAAGTTTGTACACCAGCAACAGATCGGCTGCTACAGGGTTACCTTTCCGTTTCCCAGGGGCTTTCAGAAATCCCCAACCCTGCATGAAAAGAGATTAAATAACGAATTACCATGTTTGCTAAGACTTTAAATCTGTGAATGTGTATGTGTGTGTGCGTGTGTGTGCGTGTGTGTGTGTGTGTGTGTGTGTGTGTGTGTGTGTGTGTGTGTAATTGTCTGAATATGTTCATGTGTGTGTGTTTGTGGTCCTATTTGTGTACATGCATGCGTTTGTGTGTGGATGGATGTCTATTTGTAGATGCGCGTGCCTGTGTGTGTCTCTCGTGTGTATCTGTGTGTGTGCGTGTTGCATGTGTGTGTATGTGTGTGTGTCACGTGTGTGTATGTGAGTGTGTCGCGCATGTGTGTGTGTGTATGTCTTTGTGTCACGTGCACGTGCAAGTGTGTCTGTGTAGGTCTATTAGCAGATGCGCGCGGGTGCGTGTGTGCGTGCGTGCGTGCATTGCATGTCGCACGTGCGAGCGTGCGTGTGTGTGTGCGGTACCTACTCTGCGTGGGGCGCGTGTGTGCGTGCGTGCGTGCACGTGCACGTGCGTGCCGCGTGTGCGTGGCCTACTCTTGGTCCCCGGCGCTGGGCGTGTTGTAGCTCTGGAACAGTGGCTGAACGAACAGCCCCAGCGTTCCGACCACACACACCAGGATGAAGATCCACAGGAACAGCCGGTCGATCACCATGGCGACGTACTTCCAGTCCTCGATGATCTGGGAACGGCCCGGAGGAGAACGACACAAATCCTTCACGCGCGAGGGCTTAGAGGACGTTCATTTGGTTTCTTAAAGAGCTAGAGCTAAATCTTGGGCAACGTTATCGTAACCTAACTGGTACCATGGAAACCAGTAATTAACCACCTGCACGTGATAATAATGCCATCAATGTTACATGCATACCCGTTAAAGGTCATTAAAGGTTCTATGGGTGTTGCATGTTTACAGAGTTTGGGGAATAATGAACAGGGTACGATAAAGCTCATAATGTAGAGAGAACCAGAGATGATTATCTCTAAACCATAGACTTACACCTTCCCCCTCCCACTCTCCCTCCCAACACAACCTCCTCCTCCTCCTCTTCCATTTCAATAAGCCTCATACACATCTCAGCACAAGTCCACTGCACTACTTTGAATTCCTCCCCCCTCCTTACTTTTACATTCAGGGCACTTAGCAGACGCTTTTATCCAAAGTGACTTACAATAAGTACATGAACAGAAACAACAATATATCGCTGTCGGCACAGGATGGGTGTTCATAGAACCAAGTGCCAAGCGCTAACAATCGCTAGGTTAACCCATTCCCCGTATACAACAGAGATAGCTAGGATAAGATGAAAGACGATGCAAACTACTATTTTTAAGTGTCAGGACGTACAACATACAATAAGTGAGAGGGGTATACTTTTTTCACATTTAAATAAGCCTCATACGCAACTCAACATAACTCCTCCCACTACGCTCCTTCGACTCCTCCTCCTCCTCCTCCCTCCCTCCTCCTCCTCCTCCCTCCCTCCTCCTCCTCCTCCTCTTCCTCCTCCTCCTCCTCCTCTTCCTCCTCCTCCTCCCTCCTTCCTCCTCCTCCCTCCTCCTTCCTCCTCCTCCCTCCTCCTCCTCCTCCTCTTCCTCCTCCTCCTCTTCCTCCTCCCTCCTCCTCCTCCTCTCCCTCCTCCTCCCTCCTCCTCCTCCTCTCCCTCCTCCTCCCTCCTCCTCCTCCTCTTCCTCCTCCTTCCTCCTCCTCCCTCCTCCTCCCTCCTCCCTCCTCCTCTTCCTCCTCCTCCCTCCTTCCTCCTCACCCCTTCGTCTTCATCCTCCGTCTTCATGTGCCGGGCGATGAACTTCACGCCGTCCACCGCCTCCTCCAGGTACGCGTCCCACCTCGTCGCCGCCCCGCCCTCGGCCCCGCCCTCCCCCGCCCCGGCCCCGCCCCCCACGGCCGGGACCCCGCCCGCCCTCCAGCCGTACCGCCGCGCCGCCTCCTCGTTGGCGAAGCAGGCGTCGCCGTCTCCGGCCCCCCCGAACCCCAGGCCCAGCCGGAGCTCCGTGGGGGGGTCCCGGCCCCCCTCCAGGGGGAACTTGTGGGCGTACTTGCGGCGGAGCCTCTGGCGGCCGCTGGAGTTGCCCGGGCGCCGCATGAGCAGGAAGGCGGGAAGCCGCACCAGGAAGACGCTGCGCACCCAGGGGGGCATGTGGTGGGTGGAGGGGGAGCGGTGGTGCACGTTGAGCACACACACACTGGTCACGATGGAGAAGGTCACCAGCACCATGGCGAACATCAGGTACTTACCTGGGGGGGGGGGGGGGGGGGGGGGGGGGGGATGGGGGGCAGATGGAACGGGACACATCGGGGGTTTAGAGAGGGAATGTACACACAAACACACACACATAAACACACACACATACATATATAATATATGTATAAACACAAAAACATACGTCTGCATACACACACAAACACGCACGCATGAACTCACAAACACAGAAAACACCATAGCCAAAATCAGGTTCCTACCAAGGGAATAGAAGAGAGCAGAAATCCACACACATACACACACACATACACATACACACACTCACACACACACACAAAGTACCATCACTTCCAATGCAACCATTACAATCCACTCATTCACCATCCACTCTCATCCAAAGCCACTTCCAGCAACCCTGCAGGCACTGGGATTCAAACCCCACAACCCAACCTACCCCCCCACCCCACCCCCTTCCCCCCCCCCCACCCGACTGACCTACGAGCGGTACAGCCAGCGAGGTGGGCGGCACGATCTTGGAGATGAGCAGCAGGAACACGGTGAGCGCCAGCAGCACGGAGATGCACAGCGCGATCTTCTCGCCGCAGTCGGACGGCAGGTAGAAGACCAGGATGGCCAGCGAGGTGATGAGCACGCATGGGATGATCAGGTTGATGGTGTAGAACAGCGGCTTGCGGCGGATGATGAAGTCGTAGGTGATGTCCAGGTAGGCGGCGTCGCGGGGGTCCTCGTTCTTGCGGGCGGGCAGCGACACGATGTCCCACTCGCCGCTGGGCGTGAAGTCGTCGCGGCTGGCCGTGTCACTGATCAGCGCCAGGTCCATCTCCGTGCGGTCGTAGGTCCAGGAGCGGAACTTGAGCGTGCAGTTCTGCCGGTCGAAGGGGAAGTCGCGCACCTGGATGGCGCACGCCGACTTGTAGATGGCGGGCGGCAGCCAGAAGATGTAGCCGGTGTGGGAGACCACCGTGTTGCAGTAGGAGACCTCGTAAACGCCGTCCGCACTGGAGGGGGGGGGGGGTGAATGGTGAATGGACTTCATTCATAGAGCGCTCTTCTAACCAGTCCAACTCGAAGTGCTTTGCAATCGTGACGTAACGTTCACCCGTTCATGCACACATTCACACACCGACGGCGGTGTCAGCCACGCAAGCTGACAGCCAGCTCGTCAGGGTGAAGCGCCTCGCTCAGGGACGGACTCGACACTCAGCTAGGAGGAGCCAGGGGATCGAACTAGCAACCTTCCGTCGGGGAGCATTTAAGGCTAGGGGTCTTGCTCAGGGACACCTCAACACCCAGCTAGGAGGAGCCGGGGATCGAACTAGCAGCCTTCCGCTTACAAGTCAACCCGTTCCGCCTCCTGAGCCACTTCAAACCCGGGATTCATCCCTGGTTACTCGTACGGGACTTGGTTTGACTTCCAAGAAAGTCCAGTGATGTCAGGGTTGTTAGCGTAACCTTCCGCAGGAAGATAGCATGCTGCAATGTTTACTTCATATGTCTGAAGACACTGTTTCCAAAAAGACTGCTGCAGTTTGTGGATAATAGCACTTACATTTAATGTGAATCACATTCTGTTGAGATTAATATTCCCTTTATCTCCGAGAGGTAACTATTATGGAGTAATAAAAATAACCTCCTTTTTCAGAAGAAGCTGAGCGCTTCAAGTATGTTGCATAGCCTCACAATTACGGTTTTATAGTTTGCCTGATCTCTACGTGACTTAAGGCGGCGATAAGTGATACTTATACTTATAGGCACGCAATCAGAGTCTGCTTAAGGTCGAAATGTAACAAAAATAGCATATCAGCCGACAGGTGTCAAACCATCCAACACCATTCTCATTGATCTTCATGGCTCTCTTTCACACTCTCTTTCAACCACTATCTCTCAGAGTCATTATCAGACGACATGAAACACGTTTGAAGTCACCGAATAACCCTTCAGGGCAGCATCAGATCCTCTACGCCTCTTCTTATTGGCTGGGCTCATAACGATGCCATAAAAGTCAACATGCATCCACCAATCAAAGCCCCTGCTTTACCAGGTTAGCAAAAAAAACAGGAGCGAAGAATTTGTCACGGGCGGAATAAATTGCAATTACAAATCTCCATAGAAACAAAGGCTAATTTCAGCAGTATGCTGAGAGTGAAGTGTTGGAACACCTCCGAATAGAAAGAACTCCATGCCTCTTCCATCGTCTCCTTCTGATCCCAGACAGACACACACACACAAACAATATGACTGCACATAAATATGAATTATTTGAAGATAGGGTTCGCAGTTTTGTTTGAGAGAAAAATGGATATGTCTTCGATTAAAGGCTGCAAATCTTTTTCATGGCTTTGATGTACTACATTTAACAAACTCAATCACTTACAGTACATTTTTCTTGGGAATGAGAGAGTACATACAGAAAGGGATTTATGATTGGGGTTGTATTGTAGGAGGTCTTGGATGCTCACCAAGCGTGGCAGCCTATCATTTAGATCCATTTCCTGAATTGAAAGCGTTTGTGAGGCAGGATGTGATGGAGTCAGGAACGTACTTGTTGTAGAGCACAATATCCGGGAGCCAGATCATCTTGGCAGGAATGCGCAGCTTTTTGAGGCCTTCATATTTCTCTGGGTCCCAACTCAGCCTGTAGTCATTCCACTCCTGCAGAGCCAAGACAGGGTGTTATGCGGACTACATTACCCATAAGCATCGGAGATCACATTTGCACTAAGCAGTTTTCAATTCAATTACAATTTATTTGTACAGCCCTTAATCACATTCTCAGAGGGCTTACCTGAAACAGCCACAGATTGGTCGTCATGATCTGCTCTCTCTCATTCTGCAAACCCAAAGGAAACAAGTGACGTGAATCATCATCATAGCAATAAGAAAAGGATTAAGAGGTGACATTATGCTTTTACGACTTTGGGGGGGGGGGCCCTTCAAGCGACATGATACAAAACAGACCGTTTTCGAAAGACCCGGAAATTGGTTTTGCAGAAATGAACAGGGTGAGAATAATAAGGGGTACTTTTAACAAACAGGCAGGTAACCCTAATCTAGTAGTACCCCCAAACCAACGAGCCACTCACCACGCTGATGAGCTGCGAGAGGGACACCTGGATGGAGATGGTGACCTGCTGGCTCTTGTTGACGGCCGGCCGGATCATCTTGTTGTAGCGCTCGGGGGCCAGCAGGTAGTTGATCAGCCGCTCCTCCGCGTTAGGGTTCCCCGGACCGGCCCCTGGAAGCCCAGAGGAGAACCGCCGAGGGGAGGCATTAAGTCAGGAGGCATTGCGGGATGACCCTGTAACCGAAGGGACGCTCGTTCCATCCCCGGCTCCCCGGAGTTCAGAGTCCTTCAGCGAGACACCTCACCCTGACTGCTCCCGACGAGCCGGCTGTCGCCTTGCGTGGTCGACTCCGCCGTCGGTGTGGGAATGTGTGCAGGAATGGTCGTAAGTCGCTTTGGATGAAAAGCATCTGCTAGCTGTTAATGTAAATGTTAATGTTGAGGCCATGTGATGTGCTGGATGCATCGTCAACGTGCAGAACCGTGACCCAGAGATACGTTTATCTTGAAGCTTTAATCTAATTCATCTCAGCCAAAGGAGACTCAGAGACACCAAAGCATACAAAAAGAATTGGGTTACGTACAACATTGATTGCAGCTGCAGAAACAACTGGCCAGAGTGAAATTTACGTTTACAATGAGCAGACGCTTTTATCCAAAGCGACTTACTTAAGCGACTTATTTATTATAACAAGGCAAAATAGGCAAAGTAGGCAAAATAATATATCGCTGTCGGTACAGTAAGGATGTTCACAGTACATTTGTCACTCGAAATTATTCGCATTATTGGTGAATCCTAGTTACATCCCAAGATACACGGATCAGTTTGTGAGATGTTCGAGGAAGGGCTCAGGTTTTTCACTTTAGGCAGATTGGGAATGGATTCCATTTGTCCACATCACGGAGGAAACCGATCAATATATTAGGCCAAACCTCGGGTAGTGGTCTGAATCAGAGAGCCTTTCCAACAGTGGAAGAAAGAAAAGCAAAATGCCACATTAGCAAGCTGTAGGGTGCTCGGTCTAGTATGGAGAACAGGCCCTGCAGAGAAGGAGGCTGCTTTAGCCTTAGGATCTCTCACTTACAATAAATTGTCAGCGCATTAGAGAGACCAAGCAAGAGAGGCAGAAAGGGAAGAAGTGTGTGTGTGTGTGTGTGTGTGTGTGTGTGTGTGTGTGTGTGTGTGTGTGTGTGTGTGTGTGTGTGTGTGTACGTGTGTGATTTTAATACAATTGCCTGAATGAACATCTTAGCGGTCCAACAACTGAAGCTATGGAAGAAATAAGTTTTATTTTTAGCGAGGGCATGGAAAATAGTGGGTGTGAGAGAGAGAGATAGCAGAACAAATTACGAACTACATATGTTAATTTATCACGCACTTACCAGCATCGCTTTTATAGAGCACTTTAATTTAGTTTAATACAAGTCATTACATGAATAAGTGAAAAACCATAAGTGACTCAGTATGAAATATTTCCTTTGGTGCTCTTTAAATTCAGCGTGTTTGTGGTGTGCGTGTATGTGTCTGCATGCATGTGTGCGTGCATGTGTGTGCACGGAGGTATTGAGTGGGTTTCACTGCCCTTCCTTTACAGACAGTGTGTTGTGCATTGACTGTATTTGGTTCATTCAAACCACACCTGACCGCTGAACCAATACACATGTGCATGGCTGTATCTCTAATGTCCTTTAAGTGAAATTGTGTGAAGTCGCTTTGGATAAAAGCATCTGCTAAATGCCCTAAATGTAAACGTTAACTCAGACGTATGTTTTCATGTGTAGTTAACACATTAACAACATCACATACATTTCAATAAGTGACATCTGTAAAACACTCATGAATAAATCAGTTGTTAGAGAGCGTTGTGTTGCATGTACCTGCATGTGTTGCATATTGAACGTGCCTAAACGCGTGCAGGCGTGTGTGTGACCCATGTTCATGTTATGTAGTGTACAGGATTTGTCTTCAATTGCATCACCAGGCAAAAAAACAAGAAAAAAACATACATACACATAAACGTACATCCGCAGAAAACACTCACCCACCCACACACAGAAACACACAGACACACAGACACACACACACACACACACACACACACACACACACACACACACACACACACACACACACACACACACACACACACACACACACACACAGAAACACAGACACACACACACACACACACAGACACACACACGAAACCAACATGTTGGGACAAACCAACAGATGTACGGCGGAACACAGACCACAGTGTAAATAATTAAAGTCGGTAGCCGGGGAATCGAGCTCTGATGGATGCTGCGGAGCAACGGACGACACGGTGGACTCAGCAGCCGGGGAATCATGCTCTGATGAACGGACAGGACGGCACGGTGGCCTGTGTCACTGATGCTCTGCATCACAGAGAGACTCCCTTCGCATCGCAGGTTAACCCAGCAGTGCGTCACTGATTGGACCCTCCACTCTAAAGGAGAGGTTCAGAAAGGACAGCATTCACATTCAACGTTCAATTTTCTAATTGAAATATCTAGATTGATTCGGGTAGGTATTTCTATTTGAGAAATAAAATAAACGGATGAAATAATTATTTTGTACGATTATTTCATTATTCACAGTTTGACCCGTTTTAAAGTGCAGGTGACCAATAATAAACCACATGCAACAATAACAACCCAGAGAAAGCTTCAGTTGCAGGACATGTTGACACAGAAGCTCAGGTGATACAGAGCCTCAGTGTGTGGGGTTGAATGATTTTAAGGACCAGATTAACGACAGATGCGAAGTGAAGACCACTCTGTTTGCTTGTGCTTTTGTTATTACAGTATACATTCCCACTATGTACTTTACCGTTCTAATTCACTATTCTGTCTGTTCTAGCGTGTTGCGGGTACTGGACTGGATGCCTGGACTCTCATGGATAACCGGCCAGAACCCCATCACCATTTTATGATGTGCATGTATTTACCTGTATGTCAATTGTGGCACCCATCCCTGGAAGAAGGGATCCCCTACTATGCGTTTCTTCTCAAGATTTCTACCTTGCTAATTTCAAGGGAGTTTTTTTCTTGCCCTTGTGGGGGCCTGGGTAATGGGGGGTGTCATAGATATTTGGCCTGTTAAGCCCTTTGAGACTGTAATGGTGATTAAGGACTATATAAATACAATTGAATTGAATCAAATTGAAATTGAATTGAACTAAGTGGGAATGTTCTTCTTCATATCACCTATCACCTATCACCTATCACTTATCACCTATCACCATCATATCAAATCAAGTGTGAGCAGAAGACACAGACCGACTCAACGACCTCTTCATAGAAACGGAGGAAAGCCGACTCAAAGTCTGAGGTAAGATGTTGTTGTTTTTCCGACAAAGTCTGAAAAGTACGAAGTCCCGGGCAGCCGTCGGTGGAGAATGGCCCTTTGTAAATTATGGAAAGGCCATCTGCCGTGTCTTAGAGTAGGAGAACAAGACGAGTGCACACGCACACACGCACACATAGAATCACCCCCACACACACACACACATGCACACACACGTGCCCGCACACACACACACAGGACATCCCCAAAGCCTTGGCCTGTCATTCAAGGACGGCTGCGTTTGCCTGGAGAAGACAGACCGGGTAACATCATGCACTATGTCACCGTCAGCATCACCTCCCCGTCATAACGCTCCTGCTGTCCTCAGAACACACCGGAGAGTTGACTCAGAGGTAGTTCCGTCCTCAGTCCGGCCATAGATTATCATTTTGATTCATCTATTCATAAAACGATATTGAATATTTAATATTGTATGATTATTATTTTCAAACCGTCCATGGGCAGAATGGGGTATTCTTGCTCCGTCTGCCAGGAAACCAAATAATTGAATAATCTGAAACAGACCAAATATATAAACTGATTATGTTGCCTTTATTGACTGAATTGTTGGTGTTAAAAATTAGAATCAATTATTCCATCTGACGAATCGTTTCAGTATATCACACAAAGTAAAAGTAGTAAAAGTGTGTGTGTGTGTGTGTGTGTGTGTGTGTGTGTGTGTGTGTGTGTGTGTGTGTGTGTGTGTGTGTGTGTGTGTGTGTGTGACCGTGCGTGCGTGCGTGCGTTTATATCTTGTCTTTTGCCTGCCTCCTTCGGTCAAGTGCACTCTACCATTCTCACAGATGCTCCTTATAACACTTTGATGGATGCGTTCCGTTTAGGTTCAGCAGTGCACCGGTATGGAGACAACCAGTCCAGTAAATCTACACTCGCCATGATGACTTATAAAGGCGATCTCAAGTTAAGGTAAACAGGACGTGACTCTCCGCTTCTATTAACGATCAGTTCAGACGGTCCATAGACCTCATATAATTGGCGAATTAAAAGTTTCTGCGCTGGTTTCGTCCGACTGTATGTCTCACTTTACCACAAAATATCTTTAAACACTTCATAATCACAGCATCGCATTGTCACCAAACACAGAAAACATGCATGTTACCCATAATCCCAACATCTCATCATCCCGGCCAGAAAAATACTTTTCCTTCTCACCCTGCATCACAGAATGACAAACGTTGACATCCCCAAATAAACCCCCATCATTATTCTGTAATACATGATACGACGTTGTTCTACTCACTTGCGGAGGAGAGAACGAAGAGGGGGAAGAAGAGGAGCAGCATCTCCATCTCTTCTCCCGCGCTGTGCGCTCCTCTTCAGGCGGAGAGCAGTCCAACCCAGCGGGGTGGGGGGAGGGTTTTGGAGAAGTTGTCCTACACCATGTGCGTGGACGATCAATTAAGAGGCGGACGTTAAAAAACTCATAAAAACAGGGGTTGGAAAGAGGGAGTCGCTCCCAACGAGTTTAACGCTTTCATAATGCTGATGCGGGTCTTTATCGTCGTTATGTCGCGTCGTTGTTTCGCGTAGTTGCGTCACGTCGTTCAGTTGTGTCGTGTTGAGTTAATGTCGTGTGGATATATCGTGTCGTGTCGTTATGTCGCGTCGTCATGTCGCGTCGTTAGCTGCGGCACGGTTCAAGACATGCCGCTTCAGCGACAAATAAGAAGCGTTGTAATAAATGGAGGCGCACTCTACGATCCAAATCATTCACGGTACAGAACCTCATATATATAAATACTCTATTATTAATATATTACTAAGATACGAATGATAGGAAGGTACCACACTTTGACTTTATTAATCTTTATAGCATTTAGGCACTGAATAGGCTACTCATTATTAAAATGGTAATGAAAACCACAGACTTGTTTAATATGTCCTCCCCAAAAGCACGGATGACCACCAGTGTGTGAACAATGAGTGGTTTCAGTGGTGGGTGTGGGGTCGCTGATGGTGCCTGCCGAGTGCCGACCCTGTTTCACCCTCCAGCAGCTGAGGCCAACATAATCAAATGATGTCCGCATAAAGCTCCGAGATCAAATGATGAGCTGCAGTAAAGAATAAATCATCAAATGAAAATCTAAATCTAAAATATATAGACAAACATGAAAAACTGCCATTGAGTCCACACATGAAGGGATTGTCGCGGCACTGTGACGTATACCCAACGATATCGAACACAACTATTGTTACCAGTCCATGCTGGAAATTGAATTCACTGCATGTTGATTCCGACTTCAAAGTTACTGTCCTACGTTTCAGCTCGTCAGAGCGGCGTTCAAACGCAAAATAACATTTCAACCCCCAAGGTCAGCTGGACAAAAAGCTATCCAAATCAGGACAGAGAATACAAGCCAACTTGAAACCCAAACTATCAAACGAAACGTTCATCCTGGTTCATCGTGCAGTACATGTCTCAAAAATGGGTGGCTTACATTTAGTGGTCGGATTTCCTGTGTGATTTTCTGGTTCTTCTTCCCCTCTCCCATGGGGGGCGTTGTATGGGGGGGGGGGGGTAGAGGGCATGGGAGGCCATTCTCTCTGAGGCAGGAAGATGTTTACTCTGAACTTCAAAACTCTATTGAGCAGTAGGCTCTAGGAGTGACCTTTATCTAATGAATGAAGCTGTGACCTTCTGCTCTCTGCTCCTTCTCACACACCTCTCTCCTCTTCTCTCTCTGGATCCCTCTACCTCCTTCTCTCTCCCTATCTCTCTCTCTCTCTCGCCCCTTCTCTCTCTCTCTCTCCCGATACCGCTCTTCCTCTCCCTCCCTCCCTCCCTCCCTCCCTTCCTATCTCTCTCTCGCTCTCTCTTCTCTCTCTCTCTCGCTCCCCCTCTCCCTCCCTCCCTCCCTCCCTTCCTATCTCTCTCTCGCTCTCTCTTCTCTCTCTCGCTCCCCCTCTCCCTCCCTCCCTCCCTCTCTCTCTCTCTCAGGTGAATATCCTGTATAAATATTGTGATAGCCGGATGTTATACAGGCAGAACCCTCCAGACACCCTTACCTTTGGGGGGGCCGCCTGCGGCTGGTGTGATTCCCCTTGAATCTCCAAGGCTGGAGGGTCTTTCCTTTTACCGACCTTGTTTGCAAACTCCCTTCTACTAATGTTTAATTTCCTTCAAGGTAAAGTGTGTGCTTTTGTGTGTGTGTGTGTGTGTGTGTGTGTGTGTGTGTGTGTGTGTGTGTGTGTGTGTGTGTGTGTGTGTGTGTGTGTGCATGTGTGCGTGCTTTTGTGTGTGTGTGTGTGTGTGTGTGTGTGTGTGTGTGTGTGTGTGTGTGTGTGTGTATGCATGTGTGTGTGCTTTTGTGTGTGTGTGTGTGTGCGTGCGTGCAGGCATGTGTGTGTGTGTGTGTGTGTGTGTGATATCTCTGGATATTGACAAACCCTCCTTTGACCACATTTATTGTTAATATCCAAACCATGTTAACAGTATCTTGTGCACTTTTATGTTTGCTTCCCTGCTCCATTCACACTGGGGCTGCAAAATGACACATGCGTCTTCAACAATTAGCATATTCAAACCAATGAGGTGTGGAGTCACAACCACAACGATACATAAAGCCGTCCACCCTAACCGATACCGGGCTGGAGAAGAGACTCATGGCTCACTAGAGGTGTCAGTGCTACAAAATGGAGGCCAGGTCACCGCTAAGTAGCTATAGCGCGTCCAAGCTAACAACAATATTGTGAGCAAGCAGCTTTTTCCGTCCCCGTTCTCCTTTATTTCCTCGCAGACCTTTTTACCTCTGCACAAGAATAGATATTCATACATAGATAATAAGATGAATTACAGGAGAGTTAATACACGCGTCAGGGCAATGTAGGGCAAGGTCTCGTCAGTGCTGTGATTATAATTTAAACAGTGAAGGGAGCGCTAACAATAGCATGTATGATGTAGCAGCACGCTACAGTAGCATTAGTCAGGGCTAGGGGGCTAGGAGGGCATATGTTGCTGTTGTAATCTTTTTTGTGCTGAGTGTGCATGCTAATGAGGAGCTAGTTATCATTAGCATGAATGCATAAGGATGATATGGAGAAGATATTCTTGCTTTCTGACGCATCCCTAGTCTTGCATTAATGTTGAAGCTGCTTTGAGAAGTGGTCAGCCAATCACAGATCATCGTTTCAACACATTCCACTAAGACTGAATAATGACTCATAATAATGTTTTTCATTTTCTCAGAATGAAAAATCACATAAAGACTATTTATAAACTCTCTCCCTCTCTTTAGAAATGCTTTGGACTTGACAACAGAATGTAAGTAGGAGTTGGGCACTCATGAGTAAAAAAGTATGAAACTGCATGAAACACTCACAAATGCATGCACGCATGCGCACACACACACACACACACACACACACACACACACCCTTGGCAGCTGTGTGTGTGTTATTAGGTGTGTGATTCTAATGTGTGTTGGTTGTCATGCATCAGTGATTTCTGGGGGGAGAAGTCCATGCAGCAGGCAGGATGGCTTTGTTGTTGTTTACTGAATATGTATACGGTGAATATGTATTCTGAACAGTATGAATATGGATGAACTCATCTCCATGGCGCTGTTCTATATAGGGGGAGAATGTGTTGCTGTCCCAGACCATACAGCATAATTGGCACCCAGTGAGTCAAAGTGTGTGTGTGTGTGTGTGCGTGTGCGTTTCAGAGTTTGCTTGCTTCCCAACTCTGATTCCGATGGCGTGTTTGAGTCTGAATAAAAGCTGATCATTTTGATCATGTTTTTTGTGTGTGTGTGTGTGTGTGTGCGTGTGTGTTACCTAAATCAAGACACTACACTTCACAAGTCACTACATCATAATACTCTTTTTAACGGATAGATTTTCATCCATTAAAATTCAGCCTTTTCTCCCAGTCCCAGGTATTAGACCGATACCAGTGTGGGATTGAACCTCAAGGGTCTCAGTGACCTTTAGGTCCTGCGCTCGGCCTCTGATTGTCTTCTGGTTCCCATCAGCCCGCTGCTTGACCAGTGACCAGCAGCTGTCTGGTCTTTAGTGCACCAGTCTGGCCCCATCAACGTCTTAAGCCCTCCACCCAGTCCTTCCTGTAAGGCAGACCGACGTTAGGGAATGACAGCCCTCTTCCCTGACAGTCGCTGTCGGCTCATATCCTACTGGCCTTCAATCAATACCCAGATATCATATCACATCAGGTTATTGGATGAACAGGTCGGTTTGATCAAAGCCTTTCTAAAAAACGTTGGTGTTAATTCTGCCAGCATTTCTGTTCAGGCACATTTTTTTAAGATTAATTTGAAAGATGAGAGATTAAAAACATTTCATATATATGTCTCAGAAATACTTTGTTATTTTTCCCTGGAACCATCCGTTGCAATTTTCCCTTCTTCGATATTGCCCCAAATTATGTTAGGCAACCTTGATCTGGATAACGTTGAATCCAAAGGGCACAGGGAAGGTCTTTCAAAACGAACCCCAAAACCGTATCAAAACAACAAGCTTGTGGGAGTTACTGAAGTCCGTTGCTGCCACCTAGCGGCAGGGCTAGGCGTCACAACTAATTAAAATATTTTTTACAGATTGCCACTTTTCTTTTGACACAGAATGAATTTTGCTTCCAATATTTTACATATTCAACCAATATTTAATACAGTACATATTTACATCCTCAAATAAAAATAGATCCTGATCTTTCACTTATAAAAGGAGTATAACAAATGGACTGGACTGTATCCCAAAATGGCCAGAACATGTCATCAAAGATTCAGGAAACCTGCCCAGTAGAAATACTCGGTTCTCAAAGACAATGCTAGTGTGTTACCTTTAAAATAACCCTTCCAGGTTTACATATTGATCTTGTATAACGTACTGATATTTGTATCCCAATAAAAAAAATATTCAAATATATATATATATATTTGCATATATATCCCTTCCAGGTCGGAAGGTTGTTTTTTGTTGTGATGTACTTTCCTCCAGTACCCAAGGTTGTTGAACTAATTGATTCACAAACACGGCATCCAGTCCAGTATCCAGCAGCCAGGGAAAAACAAACAAACAACGGAGGCTTTACTAGAATCTACCCGCCATAACCAGAGCCGTGCTGAAACAAGATGCCACATGAGCTGCTTTCAATCAGCAAATAAATATAAATAATAAAATACTATTTATTTAATACATACACAAAATTAAATGAATTGCAAACGTATACATTAGCTGATTTACCTCCAGTCAAAATAGAATAATTGCGCTTGGCTCATGTTGCTCTTGTATGTCTAAACCTGGCAACCCTTTTCATTCTCATATTTGACCGGTGACACCAACCTGGCAACCCGCGTGAGCGTCATTGGGAAGGCGACGCTCTCCAATGTTGTGAATTCTGACTACAGTACCCCTTTAAACCGCTGGGTGTCACTATTGAATATTCTAACTTTGAATGATTACGGTTTATTGTTGTTTTTTTACGCTTTGCTTTGACACAAGTTCACAACCCCAAGAAATCAAATGGATCACACAATATAATAGAAGAAGACGTTATACATTTATTATTGAACCAGCCTTTCAAATTCAAAAGACAGGGATAAAAACAAAAACCGGTAAACCCAAAACATTGCACTACTTAAAGCATCACTAGTAATAACTCTCATAAAAAATTTACAAATGTATGTTTTGTTAAAAATTTCATCATCATTATTTCTGGTCTTCAAATGATTTTGGTTACAGATATACACAATCGCAACCACTTTCACTGCATTTAACAATGGGGGGCCTTCCATGTATCCTTTTTAAATCGTGAACAAAAAAAGAGAGAAAAAATAAGATGGAAATGTATTATACAAAAAAACGCGGCATATTCAGAAAAAAACGCATAAATAATGGAACTGAGGTAACTGCTAGCTTACCAAGCAGGAGGGAACCGACTAACATAGGAAACAATGCGGTGACATTAAAGTAGAGTGATTACCATGGTAACAAAAAACGACCTCCGAACCCTGGGAGAGGAAAGAAATTAAATAAGTACAACGTATTTTCGTCCGACACCATGGATACCGCAATATTCCACACAACAACACTGTAGAATAGTTATGAGCCGAGTCACCCGTCTCGGTCAGACTATGCTGCGCCGGGGTTCAGGAGGACGGGGCCACCGCGGAGCCGCCGATAGGAGGCAGCGACGACCCCTACCCAACACAGACTCTTTCATTTCACCTTTTTAACACCGCAGCAGCAGTCCAGACGGCGCACTAAAATAGCCCACCTCGTGCAGTTTCCCCTGTCACAGCTTGCCAATCGTCGCACACAACTAAACACCCATTTCGATCCAATATGTTTGTCGTTCTGTCGATCACTAGATGATTATTAAAGATTCAGGTTGTTGTTGTAGGCCTACTGCAAACGAAAATATACTGTTTCTGTGAGACGATACGGAACACGTTCACACGCTAGGATCCTCATTGGAGGGCGTCAAAAAAAAAGAAGGATTTTTAGACAGTAGACCCACACACACACACACACACACACACACACACACACACACACGCGTTACACAGGGCAAAGTTCAGAAGTAGACCCTCATCCCTGCTTTTCGTCCAGGACTCTGATGAGAAAAACGGACTTCTGAACGCCCCAAAATATCAGTTCATATAACAAGAATCAGGGGGGAAATATTCAGAGAAAGAAAACGTATTCAGAAATAGATCTACAAAGTTGTGAGCTATGGTGTATTTAAAAACAATAAAGTGCTTAAGTATCCAATCCATCGTCAGAGAGAGATCCGCTTGGAGAAAGACAAAAAGACGTGTGCTCTGATGGTTAAAAAAAATATAAACACTACGAGAATCTTCTCTCTGTCGCACAGAGACAAGCCTAGGTCTCTTTCAGCAGGCACATCCAGGGTCTTCACGGCCCTCCCAATGTAGGGTTGGGATTCAACCCCACTGAGAACATCTGGGGGAGAATGGCGAGGGTCTATACTGTTTGTGTGTGTTGTGAAGACCGATCAAAACGAAGGGGAGACTGCAGGATAAGCATGGTTTAAGTTGTGATGCTTAAGTTTTGAAGGAACGTAGAGGTAGCCAAGAGAAAACATATCCGCGCATCTTCACGTGTTGCTGTGACAGTAAAGTAATAACATGGCACCCAGACCTAATCATACACCTATCACCGGGGAATCTATTGGTAAGACGATGGTTGATGTAAGTTGCTGTAGTGATGTGGGTGTGGTGTGGAGTAGGAAAAAACAATAATAATCAGCGGAAACTGATAGCAAATCCTGGTTGAGAAGGGGACGCGATAAAATAAAAACTGGATTAATCTGGAGCCCTTTAAGTGAAGCGAAGCCATCCGATCAAGCCACAACCATCAGAAGTACAACGGGAAATCATTAGTAGAAAAACGGGAATTCAAAGAGATCAGTGTACTATACCGCATGACTACTGTATAAATAACATGGTTGAGTAACACACACACACACACACACAGCTCGATCTACCAGGCAGTATACAGTATTTTTGTTGTGACCCCACAATGTTGCCACACAAGGAATGTTAACAGACAGAACATAAAACCCCACAAGCCTTGTGAAATCGGACATACAAACTGGCGATGTGTGATCTATACTTTACCGTGATCATAATAATAATAATGATGAAAATGTCAAAACTCTTTGGATTTCCACATCTGTCCTTCGTTAGTTCACACTACCCCAATCACAGGTCATTTTGTTTTTAATAAGAGAAGATTGCATGTCCACCTGCAAGTTTTCATTAGTGTGTGTGTGTGTGTGTGTGTGTGTGTGTGTGTGTGTGTGTGTGTGTGTGTGTGTGTGTGTGTGTGTGTGTGTGTGTGTGTGTGTGTGTGTGTGTGTGTGTGTGTGTGTGTGTGTGTCAAAAGGCCATTGCTAGTTAAGAGTCACCATGAGTTAAAGGCAGAGAGCTGAGGGGGGTTCAGTAGTCCTTGAGTCAGACACTTGGCGCAGAAGGCTTTCCTCTTACAACTAAATGCTTGTTTGTTTGTTTCCTGTATTCCCGGGTCGGCAGGACCACGGTCCCAATATCCTGGAGGCTGGACTGGTCGCGGATCACGACGGTACTGGTCTATACTGGTCCCATAACCCACCCTCGGTGGTGGAGCGTGGGACACGCGAAAAAGGGGAAGAAAAAGAAGTTCACAGGTTTGCAGGTTTGTGGCAGCTGGGTGTGCAGAACGCGCCTCCCCTCCCCCCCCCCCAAGGGGAGGGGGGGAGGAGAGAGGGAGGGATGAGGAGGAGGTCACTCAGAATCTCTCTGGACCTCTGAGGCATCTGCTCGGCATATAGGACACGTCCGGTTAGCCTGTAGGGACACGCAGAGAAACCAAGATTAGATACCGGGTTTAGGGGACAAATCTCGGTCCGAAACTCCAACACCAAAAAAAAAACGTTGCATGCTGGGATTTCTCCCCAACACACCGATGAAGCTGTACAGGGAGCGTCTTTTAGTATCCAACCCCCAGGTGTGAAGGCTCCCCTTTAGACCTCGTTAACGGTCGGAGGTGGAAAGTCGGAATGTGAAACGTCATCTCCGACCTACGTGCGTTCAGGCTACCATGTCGGAAAACATGGATAGTCACGCTTAACTACACGAATACAAATGTCTTATTATAATTATGGATTACAAATGTAAATGATCCAGTTGCAAATACATTTTTGGTCAACAGTAAGTGAACAGACGATTCATTGCGGTCATCGTAAGTAGAACCCTTCAATAAGAACAAGAGCTATCAGTAGTTTTAGATGTTTCTAGATGTATCGGTATATACTCGGTATCTGCATCGATGCTCAAGTTCAGGAATCGGAATGGGGAAGGTAAAAATTATATGCGAACATCTCTTGTTTAAACGTCCACTTGCATGCGCATTGGGGGGCTGACTCTCACCTTGAGCCACTTGTCCACACACTTTGCGTGGAACTCGTGGTTGCAGGGCAGCACTCGCAGCAGCTGGCGCGTCTCGAAGTCACACATGCAGACCACGCACCTGAGAGGGGACACAACACAGGCCGGCTGTCAGGGCACTGCTCTCTGGGGCAGTGTCATTGAGAGCACTGGTTCTTAAACTAGTTTTAACCATGAACCCGTTAGATGTGGTTCAACCAGCACGAAACATTAAGATGAAGAGATTCATATATCATAACGATAAATTGTTGGGGAAAATATAACTGGGAATATTTTATTTCATTTTATTAAAGGTGGTATTCCGATTTCAGATGAAACAAATGATATCACAATGGCATTTTTTTTTACACAACGAAAGGACACATTTAGAATGGGGATAGAATAGAAACATAGAATTGAGAGTGTACACATTTTCCATGTGCCCCCTGCAATTCTTCAGATCACCACTAGGGGTAGACGTACCCCCATTTCAGAAACCCTGACGCGTAAGACCCGTTTGTGTGTGTGCTTGCGTGTTGTGTTGTGTGGTGTGGTGTTTCTCTGTGTGTGTGTGTATGTGTGCATCTGTGTCTGTCTGTCTCTCAGTGTGTGTGTGTGTGTGTGTGTCTCTGTGTCTGTCGGTCTCTCTGTGTACGCGTGTCTGTCTGTACTCACATGGTCTGCTCTGACTGGTGGTTGCTGGGGTTGAAGCGGTACGAGGGCAGCTGGTCGATGTCGGCCTTGGTCAGACCGCGGGGCTTCGCCTCGCCCAGTCGCTCGGCCAGGTTCAGTAGCGCCTGGTGAGAGAGAGGGAGAGGGAGAGGGAGAGAGAGAGAGAGAGGGGGAGAGAGGGAGTGGGAGAGGGGGAGAGAGGGAGAGACGTTAGAGAGGAGGAATGGAGTCACACTCTGATGGAGGGGACTGAAGGGAGACACAGTGGAGGAGGAGGGGACACTCCGCGACCCACCTCGTAGTTCTCCACCTCTCCCTCGTCCACGTCCAGCTCCAGACTGATGGTGGGGCCCACGGCGGGGCCCACGGCGGGGGCTACGGGGAGCATGGAGCTGAGGGGCCCCGACAGCCAGAGAGAGAGAAGGGGGGGGGGGGGGGGGGGGGGGGGGGGAGGTGAGTGGTTAGCACTGGAAATTAGAATCAGCTACGGATAACGTCATGGCAACCAACACCACACACATCACACCACACACACACACACACACACACACACACACACACACACACACACACACACACACACACACACACACACACACACACACACACACACACACACACACACACACACACACACACACACACACACACACACACACACACACACACCACCTCTCTTGTTTATTTTGAACACAATCTTTAGATTTCACGGTCCGTGGCTTTTGGGGGAGGGGGGGGGGGCACTGAACACATTGCATGGGGGCAACAGGAAGTGGGAGTCTCACTCACAGGACGTAGGGCAGGAAGCTGGGGTGATAGGGTGACGGGGGCACCGTGTGCTGCGAGCGATAGCGCCGGCCTGTGATTCGCCGAGGCATGAAGTGGGGGTAGGGCTGGAGAAAGATAAAACACATATATTTATGTATAGATAAACATCAGATCGTTGTGACGGATACTAAAGAGCTTTTTATCATGCCAACCTCAATAGATTGATGGACAGATGGTTTGGAGCTGAGGTGCTAATTCAGTAGTGTGTGTGTGTGTGTGTGTGTGTGTGTGTGTGTGTGTGTGTGTGTGTGTGTGTGTGTGTGTGTGTGTGTGTGTGTGTGTGTGTGTGTGTGTGTGTGTGCGCCAGATGAATAAAGTGCAGGGGTGCTAAATCATTAGTGTGTGCATGCGCGTGTGTGAGTGTGGTTATGTTGGGGTGTGTGTGTGTTAGATGAATAATGTGTGTACGGGTGCTCCATTAGTAGTCTTTTGCCTTTGTGCGTGTGCGTGCGTTTGGCGCGTGTGCGTGTGCGTGCTTAGTGCTCACCACGGTGAACAGCTCCTGCGACATTGGGTCGTGGTGGGAGAGGAATTGCAGGGGGGAGGAGGGGGTCTGATGGTGGTGGTGGTGGTGGTGCTGCTGCTGCTGCTGCTGCTGCTGCTGCTGCTGTTGCTGCTGGTGCTGGTGGTGGTGGTGGTGGTGGGGGTGGTGGTGGGGGTGGTGGGGGTAGCTGTAGCCCCCGCCCACTGACAGTTGGTCGCCTAGCAGCTCCACGTCGTTCTCGATCCTCTGCAAGGGCTGTGCGGAGAGAGAACGCGACGCGTGTCAGCATGTGACACAACAGTAGTCATGATAACAATGCACCTCGGTTAAAAATAAGGTGGCCTTTAATCAATCATGCATGCTGGATGCTTTTATCCAGAGCACTGTGTTGTAGGATGCCATCATAAGGGTGCATTGTGCGATTGCACGATGCCAATTCGAGATCTTCTAACTATTTTCTCGTTCAGCGGTCAGTACGTTTAGTTATTGATGTCGACCAGACAACCAGAAGTAATGATGGTCATGACTAGTCATGCTTGAACCTTACAAGAAACACATCATCAGCAGATATGATTATTTTAGTATACCTTCATTTATTGAGTTAGAATATCAGAACACTATTCTGAAATGTTTATATATATAATATATTATCATATATTGCACCTTAAAGTGCTTGATAGAAACAAAGCTATAAACTATAACCTCATGTGACTGTTTGTATAGGAGAATACAAAATGCACGGCTTGTGAGCTAGGTTAACCCAATCCCTATACAACGAAGATAGCTAGTATAAGACACAATGCCAAGTTCTATTTTTAAGTGCCAGGACGTACAACATGCAATAAGTATGTACACTAAGTGCCAGGAAGTACAACGTACAATAAGTGTATGTTGTAGGTCACTTTGGGTAAGAGCGTCTGCTAAGATGCATCCACAACGAACCAAAGACGGTTCTAGACCACAGTGTGCAGGGCGCTGATGGAGTGAGTTCTCACCGAGCGGGGCTGCTGGGCCTGGAAGGGCAGGAAGGGGCTGGGGGGGGGCAGGTGGGGAGGGTGGGGGGAGAGGTGGGGTGGGGGGGGAAGCAGGAACTGGGGGTCGCTGGACAGCAGGGAGGGGAAGGCGTAGGGCACGGGTAGGTGCTGCACCGAGCAGGCCTGCAGCATCTGGAGGAAGGGCGGGCGGGGGGGGGGGGGGGGGGGGGGGGGGGCAGACAGAAGAACAGTTAGACGGAGACCGCCGACATGTTAATACCCCCTCCCACCACTAGAGGGAGGCCAACGCCCAACAGCAGGCCACTGTGCTCTGTGCTAAGCTACCAGTACACACTACAGCAGTGGTTCTCAAACTTTGTCCGCTAGTTTACCCCCTCTAAGGTATTGTTTCAGCTGAGTAACCCCTTCACCAGCACAAAAATAAAAATGTGGCAGAAAAAAATAAAATTAACATATATTATGTTTGTGCGTTGTGTTTGACATGAACCATAAAAGGGTGCAAATACTCACAATTTAGTGAGAAACATTGGCAGGTGCCTCATAGGACTTTTTCAGATTTACGTTTCAACCACTCCATTTTTCCCGATCTATTATTCTATCCCCGTTCTATTATCTAGCTTTCAGAATTGAAACCCCTCTCTTGAAAAAAAATATATTTTTTTATTTATATATATTTTTTGAGTGCCCCCTGCAGTACCCCCATTTGGGAACCACTGCCCTGCAGTATGTCTAGTCATGTGAAGTGGACAGGGAGGGTGGGGGGGTGGGCTGAGGGCTGAGACACCAGACGGTGGTCCCCCAACCTCTTCGACCCTTGACCTCGTTTCTAGCTCTGAATTTGTTTGCGACTGCCCCAACTCTAACTCTTGTGCGTCTGCTGCCACTCAAATCGTTTTCTACCCGACGGACATCTGTCGCTCCACTAAACACCCAGTGTTCAGGGGTAGTTTGCTCATGGGTCTCAATCATTAGGCAGTCGGTTTGTATATACAGGACATCAAATATCTACACGACCCTTCAAACATATATTTTTGACATATCACCTCAACAATGCAGATCCTGCAATATTGTAATACTATTAGGGATGCACCGATACCGATACCAGTGCTCAGACTCAGGCCGTTACTGTGCTCATGTTCTCTTACTCCTAAAACTACTATCGTCATCTATGCCATTTACTGAAATAAGTCCCCAATCTAGAGAGAAAAGGGTAAGAATCCTTTAAATAGAGTACAACACCAAAGTGCACTGACTAGTGTTTCAATTGAAATATCTTGTTTTTTTTCAACATTTAAGAAGAAAGATATTCATTACTACATTCAATTCGTTTTGAATCATCTAAATTGGGGGTCTATGTTTTAAAAGTTTACATTATGAGATTAAAAACATACAGTGCATTTTAGCCTCTTCATCTTCATCATAACATCATCTTGTACAAACAGTTAAATCTCCATCACTTCTTGGGTGACAGATAGAATACCAAGTATCTGCCTGAATTCTGAATACCATTTAGTAATTACTGCAATTTGTACACATTTTTGTCTCCAAAACACAGCAACATTAACCTAAGATACTTTGTCACCACATCAAACACTTCCACCCCTTAGTAATAACTCAATGAAGCCCAAAACTCGGATTCCTGCGGTTTCCCTTTAAATTACATTATAGCATATGCTAGCAATTTCCTGCGCCCCCGTATGCAAATAAGGAGACCCCAAGTGGCCCCCGACCCAGAGGTTGGGAACCACCTCAGTGGAGCAGGATGGGGCTGCTGGACCGGGCGGTAATGCTACTCACCGGGTGGTAGTGCTGGCCCGTGCTGAAGACCACGCTGCAGCTGGGAACCTGCTGCTGGGAGGAGCAGGCGGGGGGGAGGTGCTGGCCGCTGCACATTGGGCCGGCAAGGCCGTGGGGGGGCACGGGGGTCATGGTGTAGGACACCGGCACGCTACCCTGCTGCTGCAGCTGCAACGAGGAGAGGCAACCGGTCAGCACTCACAACACACCAGCACACGCATGTACACACAAGCACATGTATGTACACAGAAGCACACGCATGTACCCACAAGCACATGTATGTACACAGAAGTACACGTATGGAAGTACAGACAAGCACATGTATGTGTGCACATGAGGAGGGCTGTGAATCAGAATGGAGCGGCCATTCAACGTTACATGGATATCTGAGGGCCTAACATGTGACAACAGAACACGCACTGTGTACTATAGCGTCCGCTGAAGAACGCAACGATTCATCTGTTTATGGCATAGAAGAAATGGACAAAAAGCATATCTTTGAATCCACCTGATGACACAAGTGATGCAGAAGCTACGAATCACGATCAAATGAGCCCCCTCCCCCTAATACACAGACAGACAGACAGACAGACTCACAGACAGACAGACAGACTCACAGACAGACAGACAGACAGACAGACTCACAGACAGACTCACAGACAGACAGACAGACAGACAGACAGACAGACAGACAGACAGACAGACAGACTCACAGACTCACAGACAGACAGACAGACAGACAGACAGACAGACAGGGAGGGAGGGAGGCCTGACAGACAGACAGACAGGCCTGACAGACGTACCTGCTCGTGCAGGTCCAGGACCATCGCCCCCTGCTGCGTGGCGTGGTGGGGGTGGGGGTGGGCGTGGTGCTGGTGGGGGTGGGGATGCTGGTGGTGGTGGTGGTGGTGGTGGGGGTGGGGGTGGGGGTGCGCCGGGTGGTGGTGGTGGGCGTGGTGGTGGTGCAGCAGGCGTGAGGACAGGGTGGGGGGGTGGAAGGCCCTGGGCTCCTCGGCGGGGGGGGGCGGCGCCCCCCCGGTCCCGACGGAGGCGGGCTGGCCGTAGGAGGCGTGTGCGTGGGCGGGGAAGGCGTGGTGCGCGGTGGCGGCGGCGGCGGCGGGGTGGGGGGCGGCGGGCGGGGGCGGGGGCGGGGGGGGGTGGTGGTAGTTCTCGTTCTGGGGGTCGGTGGGGGAGAGGCGGGCCCCGGGGCCGAGGGGGGAGGGGTGCTGCTGCTGCTGCTGCTGCTGCTGCTGCTGCTGGGGCAGGTGGTGGAGCTGGGGGGGGGGGTGGCGGGAGGGTCTGGCCGGGCGGCCCCGCTGACGCCTCGCTGGGGGGCTGGAGGAGAGGAAGAGGAAGAGGAAGAGGGAGAGGGAGAGAGATAGAGATGAGTCTGAAGCTCTCCACCAATCCAACGCCAGCGTTGCGATGATGTCATCACCGCCTCATGACTGCGTGTGTTCCAACGATTCTAATCATCACTCTCATTCTATAAACGTATCCGCAACCTCCCCCTCATACCTGCGTCTCTGGCGGCCTGGGGTCAGACACCTCTCCTGGTGGAAGGCAGGGTGGGGGTGGGGGTGAGGGTGGGGGTGGGGGTGAGGGTGGGGGTGGGGGTGGGGGTGGGGCGGCCGGCGGCTGGGGTGCCCCAGCTCCCAGGGCCGGATGGGGGGGGACGGCGTGGGCGGAGGCGGGGCCGCCGAGGTCAGTTGCTCCAGCACCGACTGGCTGGACAGCCGCTGGCGCTTGGGGCTGGGGCTGTCCTCGCTCTGCAGAAGGGGGGGGGGGGGGGGGGGGGGGAGAGAGAGGAACAGGTTAGCATTGACATTTACATTTAGGGCAGTCAGCAGACGCTTTTATCCAAATGCCTTACAGCCATTTATACGCGCATGTTCACGGCTGAGTCAAACAGGCAAGACGACAGCAATAAGGGCGAGGTGCCTTGCACAGGGACACCTCGGGGATCGAACCAGCGACCTTCCGGTTACAAATCGACCCCCTCCGCCTCCTGAGCTAAGCCAACCCCCTAGACCCAACCGCAGGTGGGGGCAACCCCGGCCGCAATTAAAGCAGTACGCTCGCGCCCGGGTTCCTGTTATGACAGACCCGCCGCTGGGCTCCGACGTCATACACGAGCCTTCCGTCTCTGACTCACAGCGCTTCCTGTAAAGGTGTGCATGTGTCGCGCGTCTGCGTCTGAACCCAGCCAACGCTGCTTCCTCTTGGCACAGAGAGGCTTCTGGCCTGGGGGGTTGGGGTTGGGGTTGGGGCTGGGGCTGGGGCGCAGAGCTCTCTTACGTAGCCACATGTGTACGACGACACACCCTTTTACCGGAGAGAGGCGCCTCTGGAACGCACATTGCTGAGCAATGCAGTCGGCCCGGTTGGGTCTAAACAAGTCGCGATGCTGGCCGTGGTGGTGGTGGTGGTGGTGGTGGAGCCGCCAGCTCCCAGACCGAGCCACTCAGCCACTGAGCCGTGAGTCACCCTCTTACTGGCAGAGTGAGGAGGCCTAGACATTCTGCTCTGTGAGCCCCGGACGGACACACACACACACACACACACACACACACACACACACACACACACTCACTCTGGTCATCTGATAGTCACCGGTCTTCTCTCTTGCTCAGAGTCGTACAAAATGGGCCGTCATTATACAGCGATATTCTATAGTTTGTGTTGCCATGTTGGCCACGTTCCTCCCCCTCTCCCTTCCCCCTCACCCACACCCTTCGCCTCCCCCTACCTCCCCTGTGTTGCCATCGGCGTGGGAGGACGTTTTTAAAAGTGTGATTAAAATGACTCAGCGTCTCGACACTTTTCTGTTTCACACACACAAATACGAACACACACACACACACACACACACACACACAAACGCACATAAAAAAAACTCAGCGTGGTAGCTAAGAGGAAACAGCTGGAGAGCAGCCCCACACACACACTGACACACACACTCACATACACACACACACACACGTAGCTGCCACTGTGCTGCAGCGGCATGCACCCATACGCTCTGAGGCGATCCCTGTGGCTCCAACAAAGCAGGACTAGTAGTAGTCATTAACGGCTGGGTCCTGGTATCCTATCTCTTCACCTACCACACACACACACACACACACACACACACACACACACACACACACACACACACACACACACACACACACACACACACACACACACACACACACACACACAGTATGCTACGGCGCCCGTTCGGGCTCATATTTGACCCGAGCTTAGCGAGTTAGCGTGCTTAAGGGGAGCTAGCAGGCTAATGATAACAATGACCTCACTCAGCCCAGAGTGAGGCGGTGATACTCGATAGGATTGGACGAGCGAGAGAACGAGAGGAGCGGACGATCAAACGAAGGGGGGGGGGGGGGGGAGTGGGGGGGGTAGACAGTTGGACGGATGAGAGGTGGTGGCGGGAGCGAGTGAGGAGGCGGAGAAGGAGGGGGGGGGGGGGGGACTATGTGGGGCCTCAGAGCCCGTAGGGGCCCAGGAGCCATGGATCAGATTTTGGTCGTGGGTTAGGATGACACACCAGGCATCTGTGTGTGTCTTCCTACGCGTGTGTGTGTGTGTGTATCTTTCTACGTGTTTCTCTGTGTGTATCATTCTATGTGTGCGAGTGTCTTTCTATGTGTGCATGCGCGCGCGTGTGTGTGTGTGCGTGGCGCCAGGACGGGCCACTCCGGGGAGAGATCCGTGTCGGAGTCTCGAGTGACGGCGGCGATCGCTGGCCACCCACCCACCCACCCACCCACCCACCCACCCACCCACCCACACACACACACACACACACACACACACACACACACACACACACACACACACACACACACACACACACACACACACACACACACACACACACACACACACACACACACACACACACACACACACACACACCCCGTTAGCCCGACCCAGGCCGGGGCCCCCAGAAGACCCGGCCTGATACCCGGGGGGCCATCGATCCCCCCCCCCCCCTCCCTCCCCATGGGCAGAGGCGCACACAGAAAGTGGTTTTAAGGTCAGTGCTTTCAAATGGTGTTCCCGCCGCAAGCGGTCGGGTTGAGGAGGGTTCGTAAAAGGTGACCATTGATTTAGCCGTGGTGGAGCGAGCGAGCGAGAAGGAGCGAGAGGGAGGTCCATGAGCGGGCGAGAGACAAAGGCAGGGAACCAAAAACCGGATCTGTTTCGGACGTTGCTAATGCACTTGTTAGCCTGCTATTGAATGGCATTACACTGTGAGCCATTGATCTAAATGGGTTCTAGGCTACCAAAAAGCGTATGACTTTACTAGGCCGGTTGGGGGCTTTTATTCTGAAAGTGCAGTCGGGGGCTTTTATTCTGGAAGTGCAGTCGGGGGCGGTTATTCTGGAAGTGCAGTCGGGGGCTTTTATCATGGAAGTGCAGTCAGGGGCTTTCATTCTGAAAGTGCAGTCGGGAGCTTTTATTCTGGAAGTGCAGTCGGGGGCTTTTATTCTGGAGGTGCGGTCGGTGTTATGCAAGCACAGGGTGTTGGGTCAGCTGGGAGGGACAGCACTGGGGTTGCAACACTTTCCATTTTGAAATTTTGGGTGGTTTGCTGAGGCCTGTGAACACATTAATAATCACATGTGTGTTCCTTGGAATAAACTAGAATATGATCTCTTTTCTTTTTGTGGTACTGATGCTTATAAATAAAACTGGAATAAGTGAATTAATTTATGAAAGATGATTTGAAGCACGGTTGACGAGCAGAGGTTTGATTAACAGTGGGTTGTCGGTGACTCAAGGCCCAGCAATATTCAAAAGAAAACAGGAATGCGTCAAGATCAAATGTGAGTGAAGACAGAATCATATTCTTCACATTCGGGGGGAATAAAATATAGATTAATCGTTAACAGATTTCTGGTAATTCAGTCCGCATGTAGTCGGAATTAGTTTGGGAAGGAAGTCAATAAATAATGTAACCTCACAGTTTTGAACGACATGGAAATGCCTCGTTTATTTCTGGAGCCGCAAGCCTTCAAAAAGCCTCTCACTGTTAGATTGAACAAAAAGCTATTTTCCTTTGGTATCTGACATTCAAAACATTTAAAAGCAGGGCAACGGGCCATCAGGCAAATTGATCCATGGCAGTGTGGGTACGAGCCACCCCCTCTCTCTCTATCTCTCTCCCCCCCCCCCCCCCCACCCTCTCTCTCTCCCCCAACCTCTTTCCCTCTCTCCCCCCCCTTTATCTGTGTCTCTTCCTCTACTGCTGTCATCACACCCTACCAGTGCCCCCCCTCCCCCTCCCCCTCCCCCACACACACACACACACCAGCCCCTAGGGACAGTCTCTGTGCCCATTTTCATATCCATACCGGGGGTCAGCCCCTCCCCCCCCCCCCCCCCCCCCCCCCGCCGTTGTACCCCTCAAGTCAGATCTTTGCGCGAGGAGACGGCTCGAGCTCCTCCTCTTTAAGCGCGCTTATCGCGTCTTGTACGTCCTGGCTCCTCAAAACAGTACTTAGCATTGAGTAGCACCTTACCCTAGCTATCTGTGTTGTATACGGGGAATGGGTTAACCTAGTGATGGTTAGTGCTTGGCACTTGGTTCTATGAACATCCTCACTGTACCGACTACGATCAATTGTGGTTTCTCTTTCTTCTGACAAATGTAGTTAATTATTCTAAGTCGCTTTGGATAAAAGCGTCGGTTAAATGCCGAAAATGTGAATGGACTTATTCTCTCTTTGGAGAGCCTTCTACCTCTGGTCCTGAATTGAAACGTTGTTTTGGTTGCTTCGTTTTTCAGCCCTTTTCATTTCTAGTATTTTTTGTGTTCGTGTGTTCGTTTTAACAGCTTGTGTAATAATTGTTTTCGGTGAAAGCTGGTGATTATTCACCAAGGCTTTGGTTGACCCAAAATAAACTAAAGTGACAAAGGGAATATAATAAATCCAAGAATTGTGTTTGAATAAAAAATAAGAAAATCAATTAATTATGGTTGAGGAAGGAAAGTATAGAACTGAAATTAAATCCTTTAAAAGTGTAACAATGAATAGATGAGTGACAGCTGAAGGACAGAGGTGTGCTGCAGTGCAGGTTCTTAGGTTCAGGTGGGTTGGTTCTTGGTCAGATGTGCAAGAAGGCTTTTCATCGTCCATTGTGCGGAGATGATTGATTGGACCGACACGTTATCGGTGACATGGTGGAGATATCTCCGGTCGATTGGATCTGATGGTATCGAGGCGAGGTATCGGTAGAATGGGTTGTGTGTTTATGTACATTAGAGTCGGTTCATTACTGTGTTTTGGATTGTCAGTTTGAATTGTAATCCAGGATGGCATATTCAGTTAACC
>NC_082384.1:25062415-25090589 GCF_031168955.1 Gadus macrocephalus | reverse complement strand
CTTATTGATCCGTGTGACAGCGGGCAGTCCTTCTGGATCAGCTTACGGCTGGCTGCTCTCAGCTTGCACACGTTGCCATACGTCTTCCCATCACTGCCACACACCCTGTGGGTCGTCTTACACTGGCACGTCCGCTTCGAGGCCGGCCGCTTCACCGGACTAGAGAGCAGTTTACACTCCAGCCCCTGTCCGCAGGGAGGGTCGTTTTTGGCGCCGCAGGCGTCCCCCTCCGCCCGGACGCAGACCAGGCAGCAGTTACAGTGGTCCGGCACGTAGCCGCCGAGACAGATGGGACTGGGGCACTTAGTGACGTCACAACGGGGGGAACACTTGCTGGGTTTGGGGACCGCTGCGGTGGGGTGGTGTTGCGCGCAAAACAACACAACCACCACGAGGGAAAAGTGCATCGTTTTAGATTTTTAAACTACAACTACAACGCGCAAATTAAATGTTAAATGTTTAATTGTGCATGTTAGGAGTTTCCCATCCGAGCTGGAAAAATTGCACCGTTGGTTGAATAGGTCCTTCTGTTAAAAAAAGTTTAAAGAACAAAAAACATGCTACTGAATGTAACAGCTCCCAGTTGCCCTGATAATAGAACAGAAAAATTGTTTGTTTTTTTCAGTCTTTGACGGATTTTCCAACTTGTTGCTACACAGCTGACTTCTCATAGAGTCCACGACGGATCAAATGAAGCATCATTCCTCTCGGCGACTGCATGAAACCCAAAATTAAAAACTTTGAGCCAGAAAAAAAAGAATGTTTCGCAGCAGCACCACCTGGTGGTGGCAAGGGGAAAGGTGTGGGCAAATGACAGTGGTGCGTCTGTGCGCATGCGCGTGTGTCAGACACAAACAACCAATCACAAGGGGTTGCTCTGACCCTGAGAGCATTTACCATATACATATTTCATTCCTGCACTTCGAGTATAAAATATGCATTGGATTCAGCACATCTGCATTTCCAACTCACAAACAGTTTTTACTTGGCTTCCAAGGTTAAAGTTAGTGTGTCTGGTATACATTAGTTTGTGTGCATATTTTCCAATTAATAAGTTATCCTGTTTTTCCTGTCTTAACTGTTGAAGTTTACAGTTTGAGATCAAGAGAGAAACTGATTATATAAACCATCTTGAATTAGTGGTGTTACTGGTCTCGCTGGTGTTCTCAAACGCTAACATTAATAATGACCATATTGTGTTAGTGTAATCAAACACCAATCAAACTCTCACTTCCTTGTGTGTGGGCGGTGTCTGCCCCTCTCCACCCAACTGATAGTGTCATGTTCCACGACACAACATTCCTGTTGTCAGGTTAATTATCACGCGAGAGAGTTCAATGGCCTACCTATCATCCATGGAGCTGGCCTCTACATTTCTCCGAACAGGCTTTCTGTTCTTTCTTTACCTGATACCGAGCACCAGGGGGCAGCAACCTTCACTATCATAAGAGCCATTACACTAATAAAATGTATCCGGAGCCACAAAACCTATTGGACCCCTAAAATTAGGATAATGCAGCATCTTATAATCCATACAGTATCTAGTTTTAATAAAACTAGATACTATATGTAATATAAGATGCTGCATTATTCTATTAATATTATTTTTTAATAAATGTCACATCCTACACCCACACATTTCATTAATGCAACAAACGATCCGTTATTGGTTATTTTATATGTAGTAACTATGTATAAAACTGTTTTATACATAGTTCCGCTATTGGTTATTTTATATGTAGTAACTATGTATAAAACTGTTTTATACATAGTTACTACACATAAAATAACCAATAGCGGATCGTTTGTTGCATTAATGAAATGTGTGGGTGTAGGATGTGACGTTTATTTTAGTTGACCTAATATTAAAACACTTTATTTTGCTATTTAAGTGTCACAGTATCACCTTGATCTCTTGAAGCTACTTGGAGCCGCTGCCCAGCGCTGGACGAGCCTCGATGGGCTCCCGAGCCTTGGGTTTGTGACCCCTGCCCAGCAGTCTATCCATACAAAATAAATAATCCATGTGTCCCAAATTTTATTTTCATTTCTTAAATATACATTTATCATACAACCATTCCACTTAGAATAAAAAGTTCAAGATGCATACGTAAGAAAAAAAAAAAAAAAAAAAAAAAAGCATTGAGCACAAGTGTCCGTTTTCCACCTCAAACACACTCTAAGAGATGAGAAGTGGTGTTCCTTCATGCCAGCGTCGAGAACTAGCTTCTGGCCGGCGTTTAAATACATTCATTGTTAAGAGAGAAATCCTGTTCCCACAGAACTTCCTCCATCTGAAATGTCCAGGAGCAAAAATAAAAAAACGATAGAAACAGTAGACGGGTTACATTCAAGCAACGTGGAACTCCTTAACTCCTCCTCCTCACCACAAATCAAATCCAAAGAAATCAGGTTTTCAAGTTTTGATATCCTATTCTGGAAAACTTTCAATGATCCTTTTTATATTTTGGCAACAGCGAAGCAAGAGGGAATTGGGTTGTGGTTGTTGGACAGATGAGGCCGAAACTGGACTAAAAGACATAAATTAGTTGTTTTTTTGTGTTTTGCTTACTTATGCACCAAACCAATATGATACCAATAGAAATAGAAAAGTGTGCACGTGTCCGGGGTGAGTGTGCACGTGTCCATGGGGGTAGGGGGTGATCGACACAAGGCAAAGAAGAGTCTATCGAGGGAGTGAACAGGTTGAGCCTTCATCAAGTTGGTGGTGGTCCGGGTCAGGGTTCGTCTGTAAACTCTGGAAAACTTTTGCATAAAATACTAAAAACGTATCAGTACCAGCAGGTGTGTCATAGAAAATACAGTGGTACCTTCAAACTCGGAAATAACAGCGTGACACTACGGTGTGCGTTTGGGGTCGCCTGTAGCTCGAAGCTGAGCTACAGGACGTAGAGAGTTCCTTCAAAAACTCTTCAAGCAACGCGTGTAAAACCCAAGGTTTCCTCTAAACGAATTGCCCGTGAAAATCTCACAGAACCTCGAGGCCCACAAAGGAATTTGGAATGCCAATATCTCAAGCTCTCTCAAGAGTCTCGACCCCTCCACCTTGACCACTAGTTATAAAAGGTCAAGGCCCATAATATTCAATAGTCGTCCCTTAATTGACCACCCTAACGAACCAACCCAAGGCGACAGTATCCATCAGTCAAATACCGAGAATGTTCTTACTTTCGAAGAGTCATCAACAGGAATGTCGGCACCAAGAACAAAAACATTCTTCATAGTCCCGACATTCAAAAGGAGTTTTATGACCGGGCGTTCTTGTAACAAACAGCCAATCACCAGCCGGGGGCCGTTCCAATTCACACCCCAAACCCTCCCCAGGCCGCATTCCAAACGAGAAGGCTCAGAAGAAGAGGGGAGGAGTCTCGAGAGGTAAACCGACAGATGGACCGCCTCTCCTTATCACCTCTCCTCCTCCTCACCTCTCCTCCTCCTCCCCACCCCCACTGTCTACCGGGAGGTGAAGAAGGATCTCTTCTCCTCCTACTCCTCCTCTTCCTCACACTGTCTACCAGGAGGTGAAGAAGGGCCTCTCCTCTTCCCCCCCCCCCCACTGTCTACCAGGAGGTGATGAAGGACCCCCCCCCCCCCCCACTGTCTACCAGGAGGTGAAGAAGGACCTCTCCCCCCCCCCCCCCCCCCCACTGTCTACCAGGAGGTGAAGAAGGGCCTCTCCTCCTCCTCCTCTTCCTCACACTGTCTACCAGGAGGTGAAGAAGGGCCTCTCCTCCTCCTCCTCCTCTTCCTCACACTGTCTACCAGGAGGTGAAGAAGGGCCTCTCCTCCTCCTCCTCTTCCTCACACTGTCTACCAGGAGGTGAAGAAGGGCCTCTCCTCCTCCTCCTCTTCCTCACACTGTCTACCAGGAGGTGAAGAAGGGCCTCTCCTCCTCCACCTCCTCCTCCTCTTCCTCACACTGTCTACCAGGAGGTGAAGAAGGGCCTCTCCTCCTCCACCTCCTCCTCCTCTTCCTCACACTGTCTACCAGGAGGTGAAGAAGGGCCTCTCCTCCTCCACCTCCTCCTCCTCTTCCTCACACTGTCTACCAGGAGGTGAAGAAGGGCCTCTCCTCCTCCTCACACTGTCTACCAGGAGGTGAAGAAGGGCCTCTCCTCCTCTTCCTCACACTGTCTACCAGGAGGTGAAGAAGGGCCTCTTGCAGTGGAAGGTCTGCGTGAAGGCGTTGCCGAGGGTGACCACGCGGCCGTGGCCCCCAGAGCGTCGGCGCTCCACCACCACACGAGGCATCTGGACCAGCTGGATGGGGCTACGGCCGTCCTTCAGCGCCTGGCTCAGGTTCAGCACCTGGGGGGGGGGGGGGAGGAGGTGTGCAACTTAACGAGGTGATATCACCCCACCGGGTGTGATTGGGATCAACCATTAATAGTGATGGGTGAGTGTACTTATGAAATTATTTTTTCTATCCTTGTTTTTTTTTTTTGTGGGCTCATGGTTTTGTTTAGGTGGGATACGTATGCATACATGTGTTGTGTTGGGTTGTGTGACTGTATGCTAGTTGCTCGTGCGCCTACATTTCTCTGCTGAGATGAATAAAGTATCGCTTATGTTATGTTATGTTATGTTATCTTATTGTAGTACATTTGCTTTGAGTACACTGTATTCTAAGTAAGTGATAAAGGGGAGATATCATGCCACCGGGTGTGAGTGTGATTTGCACATTACAAGCTGTTTGGATGCAAGCCGTTTCCTGTGTTTTAGTGACAATCACAAGTGGGCGTGTGCACCGAGATGTACGCTGGATAGATCAGTCTACCAGCCTATCCAGTGCGATGTCACTAAAACACAGGGATGAGCAGATGGCTACATGGCTTGTGATAGCTAATCCCACTCATGCCTGGTTACTTATTTCTTGATCACAGTACTCTTCATGTAAGTGTACAATACACTTTCAGATAAATTAATTTCTTTCAGTACAATCATTCACCACTAAGTATTTTGCAATTTTGTATACTATTTCAATGAAAGACAGCTCAAAATGGACTTACATTAAAGTGACCTTTATGCAAGCATACTTTAATAAACTGATTTAGGGTGAAGAGCAGAAACATGGGTGAAATCTCATATCTTACCTGCCCCCTCATGACCGACATCTGTCTTTCAAACATGGTCTTGTCGAAGCCTTTGTCCGTCTGAAAAAGGTTCAAAACAAAGTTAATATCATCGCGGAGGAGCGCTCCTTCAACCTGGCGTGTGTCACGCACGTGTGAGGCATGTGACGCTGGTCACGGCAGTGGCCTGGTAGGGGGCAGCAGACCAGCGACACATTCCGTGGCCCAGCGCTAGATGGCTGTGAGGGGAATAGCCACCGCAGACCACAGAGTTTACAGCCAGCGAGGGACGACCACCAGCTTCCGCAAAATACTCAGGACTCACTTGTTCACAGTTCCCCTAGACTCGGCAGAGCCTTCCCCCTTACCACCTCCCACACCCCTGGCTCTTAGGCACTTAAGTTACATAAAAATACAAATTAGCATTGTGTAGTATCTTATCCTAGCTATCTTTGGTGAATTAGGGGCATTGGTTAACATAGCGATTGTTAGTGCTTGGCACTTGGTTCTATGAACATCCTTACTGTACCGACAGAGATATATTGTTGTTTCTCCTTCTTCTGACAAATGTACTTATGTGTAAGTCGCTTTGGATAAAAGCGTCTGCTAAATGCCCTCAATGAATAAATAAATAAAGAAGACCAGAACCTGTTTGTTTTCTGGATTACACATGGCATGATGTATATGTGTTCATATTGTTTGTATCTTTTGTTAATATTATCTGTTATTGAAATATGTGGGTTAATGCCAAATTTATATAATCTTCAAAACGGAACATGTCACCACAGAATTCAGAGAAAAAGCCTTCACAAACAGGAGTCACACCCAGCCGTATCATTCTTCACATCAATACTCTAAGCAAATATTGTCACAGAGTCACAGAAAAACGACTAATTCGACTAATTTATACACATTCTACCTTTTTGTCTGGCATACATAACACCCAGCTGGGGCCAGACTGGGTGATGTCATGAGCTGGCAGAATCAATATAGATATCTCAGAATGTAAATCAGTTATGAAGAGTAAACTGCACCACATCGTGTAGAATTTTGCAAAAAACATTCTTGTAAGTCGGCGGTAATCAAACTGATTTGTTTCATGTTCGCACGCAATATCCGAGTCTCGCCCAGAAATGAGCCAAGCCATAAGCTAATTAGCATTAGGCATGGGAAACTCATTTCAGTGCACGTACAGAATCTCAAAAAAGCGCTTGAGTGTGCATTTGTTAACCGTGGTGAAAGGCATGGGTTGGACCGTGAGACGTGATTGGCTCTGCTGATTATAAGCATTGCTGCTCTTTCCGAAATAATTGCATCTGATGACTGGCTTGTCTCTCGCTGGATACTAACCCCAGACGAGCACAGGCCTGGTCATTTGTTTTCAATCTCTCTTAAATAACCGTTGGTGGCGCCTCCGTTTTAAAGGCTGCTGCCGTCCCCAGTTTAAAAACAGGGTCTTATTTTCGGTATGTATACACACTCTGTTTTGGCAGCGCAGCGGCGGAACGAGCTCCCTGCCGACGTCAGGACCGCAGAGTCGCGCCGCAGCTTCCTCAAACGACTCAAGACTCCCTTTTATTCAGAGTTCCCCTGGACTTTGCATTGCATCCCCCCTTACTCTACCCCCCACCCACACCCCGCTCACGCACTTATTGACTGTTGTACGTCCTTGCACTTAAAAAATTGTTCTTAGCATGGTGTAGCATATTAACCTAGCGATCTTTGCTGTCTACGGGGAATGGGTTAACCTAACAATTGTTAGTGCTTGGCACTCGGTTCTAACATCCTTACTGTACCGACAGCGACAAATTGTTGTTGCTCCTTCTGAAATTCTTTACTTTTTTGTAAGTCACTTTGGATAAAAGTGTCTGCTCAACGGCCTCAACGTGAATGCGTGTACCTTGAACATCTCATAGAGGTCCTCACAGAGATCCTGTACAAAGTTCATGTCTGAGAGGCGGGGCAGCACCAGGTCCCTGGTCTCCTGGGAGAAGGCCACCTTGGCGGCGGGCAGCCAGGCCCAGTGGAAGGGGTCTGGGGGAGAGGGGGGAGAGGGGGAGGGTTAGGGCACGGATCCCTGGCAGGAGAAGGGAGAGCTGTAAGGCGAGAGGCCGGTGGAGTGCTGGAATACTCACAGGCCCTCCATTCATCAGGGTGTTTAAAGGGAAAGGCAAGGCCGTTGTCTATGGCCGCGATCTTGACGCAGGAATCTGAGCTGGTCTCGGACCACTCGGTTTCCTGCGAACCAGGAGGGAGGGAGGGGGGAGGGAAAGAGGGGTAGAGGGAAAGAGGGGTAGAGGGAGGGAGGAAGGGAGAGGGAAAGAGGGGCAGAGGGAGAGATTGAGGGAGAGATAGAGAAAGAGGGTTGGAGGGAGAGAGTGAAAGAGAGGTGGAGGGAGGGAGAGAGTGAGGGAGAGTGAAGGAGTGGTGGAGGGAGGGAGAGAGGGGTGGAGGGAGGGAGAGAGGGAGAGAAAGAGAGAGTGAGAGAGTGAAAGAGAGGTGGAGGGAGGGAGAGAGTGAGGGAGAGTGAAGGAGTGGTGGAGGGAGGGAGAGAGGGAGAGAGAGAGAGAGTGAAAGAGGGAGAGAGTGAGGGAGAGTGAAAGAGTGGTGGAGGGAGAGAGAGAGGGAGAGAGAGAGTGAGAGTGAAAGAGGGAAAGAGGGGTGGAGGGAGAGAGGGAGGGAGGGAGGGAGAGAGGGAGGAGGGGGGAGGGAGAGGGAGAGGGGGGAGGGAGAGGGAGAGGTAAGGAGTCAGGGAGAGAGGGGTGGAGGTAGGGAGGAGAGGAGGGAGAGAGGGGTAGGGAGAGAGGTAGGGAGGAGAGGAGGGAGAGAGGGGTAGGGAGAGAGGGGTAGGGAGAGAGGAGGGAGAGAGGGGTAGGGAGAGAGGTAGGGAGGAGAGGAGGGAGAGAGAGGTAGGGAGAGAGGTAGGGAGAGAGGTAGGGGAGAATGAGCCGTCAACAATAACAGACTCGATAAAGAATGACTTCATGACCAGCCGGTTATTGAACACTGTCCAACGGGCTGATTAATAGGACGGGCGGACGTGATGTTCAGTCGGCGATCAATAAAGAGCAAATTGACACGATGCCGACAGACAGCTCACTGGTGAATGAAAGGTCACCGCGGCGATGGTTTGTTCCGGCTCATCTGTGCGCTGGTTCGAGCTTGCTCGTGTGAAGAGTTTGTGTGGTGAAGGCAGGACTTCCGTGTTTATGTTTGCAATGTTGGCAAAAGTGTCAACCGATCAAACTGAAATATAGCCTTCCAAAAAAAAAAACACGGCACGACTCAAGGGTTTCAGCTTTGCTACGGCAAACATCGCGTCACTCTCCTGATTATGCGTTCACTATGTCCACAAAACATAGTCAAATCATGCCAACGCTATTGCATATAGCGGCGTTTATTGGGTCCAACCTTTTGTCCTTCTCCTGGCTTCTCGTACTTTATCAACCAGTTATCGTTCCCTCGGTCTGTGGAAGGCAACGTCAAGGACAAACACACATAGACAGAGAATTAAAAGGCAACTTCTTTATATAGCAGCGTCACCCTTCAAAACACAAGGGCCTGCATAGGCAGGACGATTATTATAAAGGACACGCACACGCACACACACCCCTTGTGTTCCTATGCAAATGCAGTTACATTTCCGTAGAAATGTACTGTTTGAATACAGAGACATAACACATGCAGAGAACCTGATGTATTCGTACTGTTATGCAATGTTATCTCTGAACACTGTGTCCTTCTCCTTAAATGATACTACGTGGACACGCCCTGAAAGGCACACACACAGTCAGACCTCTAGCCCGCACACGCACACGCACACGCACACGCACACGCACACACACACGCACACACACACCTGTGTTCCTGATAACGTAGTCCAGAACCACCAGCCTCTCAAACTGGGACTGCAGCTGCTTCCTGATGTTCTCCGGCAAGGGGTCCGACTCAAAGCGCCGCAGCCAGTAGTCTGCTTCATGGTAGCCCTCCACAAACAGCTGGAAGGACCCCACCTTCACGCACAAAATGGACGCCTTGTTATTTACTGCATGTTCTGCGTCCTCCTGACACTTAATGTACTCTGTTATCGAACGTTGAACGTCCTGGCACTTAATGCACACACTTATTGCATATTGTACGTCCATGCACTTAAAAATAGTACTTCACATTGTGTAGCGTCTCATCCTAGCTATCTTTGTTGTATACGGGGAATTAACCTAGTGATGGTTAGTGCTTGCCACTTGGTTCTCTGAGCATCCTTAGTGTAGCGAGAGCGGTATATTGATGTTTCTCTTTCTTCTGACAAATGTACTGATGCAAGTCGCTTTGGATAAAGCGTCTGCTGAATGCCCGGAATATAAATTTCAACACGTTTCACTTCATCAAGAACATGTGCATGTGCAACATCCCGCTCTACGACCGTTACGAGATCAGATGGCTGATGAACTGAGACTTCCTTAAACGACTTCCTCCGGCATGGAGCCACACAGGAAGTGTGGCTCCTCTTCCTGCTGCCTGAAAAACACGTCCCTGAATCCGTTCATCATGTTTCTATCGACTGACAATTGATACGGCCGTTTCCCGCCTATACTTGGCGAGAAAAACCCTAAACCAGAACGTAAATCACCAAAGGATGAGTTTGAATTCCAGTCTGTTTTGTGTACACACTAACGCCTCAACAGTTAGATCACGAGTTATAGACGTGAGGCGAGGAGGTAGAGAGGATTGACTTGTAACCGGAAGGTTGCTGGTGTGTGTGTGTGTGTGTGTGTGTGTGTGTGTGTGTGTGTGTGTGTGTGTGTGTGTGTGTGTGTGTGTGTGCGTGTGTGTGTGTATTTGAGCAAGTATGCACTATAGTTTGTGTTCATGTGCCTGTTTTTGTGTGTGTTTTTGTGTTTGTGTGTGTCGGTGTGTCGGTGTGTGTGTGTGTGTGTGTGTGTGTGTGTGTGTGTGCCTGTGTATGCGCCTGTATGTGTATCCAGGCAGCGGATATCTAGTCCTGTATCCATTAGTTACATCTCGCAACTCGAGGCGAACGCCGGGAACCACAGGAAATAGGTTTAGCGGTGAGAGTGTGTGTGTGTGTGTGTGTGTGTGTGTTACCTTGGGGGGCAGCCCAACGCGGTGGAAGCGTTTCCCCACCTTGGGGACCTTCTCCAGAGCGTACTTCTTCCCCCGGGACTTGGCCCGGTCGAACGCGCTGTAGTGAAACGTCTCGCTGGCCAGATACACCACCTGGGGTCAGAAGTGACAGTCAGGACACTTCAGCGTTCCTCTCTTCAACGTTCCTGGGGTCATGCCCTGCAATCCTCCAGACCTTTTAACACCCAAACGGTGCCGTCCAAGCGTCATTCAACAGAATTATAAATCCAACTCTTATTCCTTTGCTCCTGAATGTTACACCTCAAAACAGAGAGCACTGCTCACTCCTGGATGGGTACATCCTATTCTGTACCGTCTATTATACTGTATAATAGACGGCCTATTGTATTGTAACAGCCAGTTAGACTGGCTGTTACAATACAGATACCTCTTATTACAGAGACTTCAGTTCAGTGGTAGCTGTATTGTAACAGCCAGTATTATACATTATACTCTTATTACAGATACTCTATACCTTATTACAGACTCTTATAAAAGACTCTTATACTCTTATTAAAGACTCTTATACTCTTATAAAAGACTCTTATACTCTTATTAAAGACTCTTATACTCTTATTAAAGACTCTTATACTCTTATTTAAGACTCTTATACTCTTATTACAGAGACTCTTATACTCTTATAAAAGACTCTTATACTCTTATTAAAGACTCTTATACTCTTATTAAAGACTCTTATACTCTTATTAAAGACTCTTATACTCTTATTACAGAGACTCTTATACTCTTATTACAGACTCATACCTTATTAAAGACTCTTATACTCTTATTAAAGACTCTTATACTCTTATTAAAGACTCTTATACTCTTATTAAAGACTCTTATACCTTATTACAGAGACTCTTATACTATTATGAAAGACTCTTATACTCTTATTACAGAGACTCTTATACTCTTATAAAAGACTCTTATACTCTTATTAAAGACTCTTATACGCTTATTAAAGACTCTTATACGCTTATTAAAGACTCTTATACTCTTATTAAAGACTCTTATACTCTTATTACAGAGACTCTTATACTCTTATTACAGAGACTCTTATACCTTATTAAAGACTCTTATACTCTTATTAAAGACTCTTATACGCTTATTAAAGACTCTTATACTCTTATTAAAGACTCTTATACTCTTATTACAGAGACTCTTATACTCTTATTACAGAGACTCTTATACCTTATTAAAGACTCTTATACTCTTATTAAAGACTCTTATACTCTTATTAAAGACTCTTATACTCTTATTAAAGACTCTGATACCTTATTACAGAGACTCTTATACTATTATGAAAGACTCTTATACTCTTATTAAAGACTCTTATACTCTTATTACAGGCTCTTTTCAGAGACTGCGCACCTTCCATGAGTTTTGTTTTCCATGGGCGCCCTGTACGGCCAGGGGGATCCAGGACCCACCTTGGTCTTTGGGACCACTCCGAGGCCCAGCTTGGTGTCGACCAGCGAGGCGGCGGCCTCCGAAAGGTAGCCCTGGTTGGGCAGGAGGCAGCCTCGTCCGAAGCAGCACGGACAGCACAGCTGGGGGTCAGAGGGCGGGGGGGAGGGAGAGTAAATATAAAGGTGTTGTGAGAGACGAGGGTTAGACGAGAAGCAGAAATGAAACGTTTTAGGGGAATTTGTGATGTTTGTAAAAAAAAAAAGAGCAGTTTCGATTTGACTCGTCTCTTCTGGGCGTGAAGGGGAATGACGAGGTTAGGGTGTTACCTTGTGGAAGTATTTGGTCCATTTGGGGTTCAGGTGACCGTACGGCTCCTCTGACTTTGGTTTGAAAACGCCGATGATTTTCTGTCACAGGGGATCGGCAGAAAAACCCACACGGTTAGAGAGCAACACTTCCATTTATAAACACCGTGGTGTTGATCTCGCCACGAACACCGTGAGACGTTTCATCGTCTCCATGCAAGCCTCATGTCCTCGTTCTCTGGGACTGGTTAAAACCGGTTTCATACAGTATCTGCCTTATTTTCTGATACATTTCCCTTCGCTCCTCCGAGCGATGTGTGCTGTACCGGTCAAATACTGATATCGTACACTTTGCACCATCACGCACTTAGCATTGTGTACTCTCTTATCCTAACCTTTGTTGTGTACAGGGAATGGGTTAACCAGGTGATTGTTTCTATGAACATCTTTACTTAAGTACTTATTTTAAGACGCTTTGGATAAATGCATCTGCTGAATCCCCTAAATGTTAATGCAATGTAAATGTACACAATCTATTAAGCAGCATACACTAAGTTAATTACTGGTTACTTAATTACTGGACCACGATGCAAGGCCAGATGGGGACAAGACTGGGGGAGGAGGAGGAGGAGGAGGAGGAGGAGGAGGAGGAGGAAGAGGATATGGAAACAGGACAGAATGACGCAAAAACTAATTGAGGTTTTTTTACAAGCTCAGAAATACGGTGAAAAGAAGGGAAAGAAAGACCGGGATCGATGGTGAGCTACCCCAAAAAAACCAAGGAAGGAAAGGAGGAAAGTAGGAAGGGAAGGAGGGAAGGATAAGGAGAGGAAACTCACTGCATGCCAGCCCCACTCAGATCAATGCCCCCCCCGCCCCCAGTACCCCATTGAGCTCGTTAATGTGATGCTGATCACACGCTGAATACATTATCAGCAGGCTCACCACGTCACACTCCTCATCCTGCAGCCACTGCCCTTTCTTCCCCACATCCTCCCTCTTCCTCACTACTACCATCATATTCATCTCCCCCCTGAGCTTCAAGTCTCTCTGCCCCTCTTCCTCAGTAGTACATTCATGTTCCTCGACCTCCTCTTCCTCAAGTCACTCTGCCCCTCTTCCTCAGTAGTACATTCATGTTCATCGACCTCCTCTTCCTCAAGTCACTCTGCCCCTCTTCCTCAGTGGTACATTCATGTTCATCGACCTCCTCTGCCTCAAGAATCTCTACCCCTCTTCCTCAAAACTACGTTCATATTCATCTCCCTCCTTAGCTTCGAGTCGCTCTGCCTCTCCTCCTCCCTCTGCCTCTCCTCCTCCCTCTACCTCCATGTTCTTCTTCCTCCTTCAGTTCAAGTCTTTCTACCCGTCTTCCAACCTAGTACCTTCATGTTCATCGACCTCCTCTGCCTCAAGAATCTCTGCCTCTCTTCCTCACCACTACCTTCATGTTCATCCCTCCTTCACTTCGAGTCGCTCTGCCTCTCTTCCTCACAACTACCTTCATGTTCATCTTCCTCCTTCACTTCCAGTCACTCTACCCCTCTTCCTCACTACTACCTTCATGTTCATCTTCCTCCTTCACTTCCAGTCACTCTACCCCTCTTCCTCACTACTACCTTCATGTTCATCTTCCTCCTTCACTTCCAGTCACTCTACCTCTCTTCCTCACTACTACCTTCATGTTCATCTTCCTCCTTCACTTCCAGTCACTCTACCTCTCTTCCTCACTACTACCTTCATGTTCATCTTCCTCCTTCACTTCCAGTCACTCTACCTCTCTTCGTCACTACTACCTCCATGTTCATCTTCCTCCCCCGCTTCAAGGCGCTCTCCCACTTCCTCGGTAGTACATTCATGAACATCTATCTCCTCAGCTTCAAGTAACCCTTCCCCTCTTCCTCAGCCTGGGGGTGGGGGGGTGGGGGGGGGGGGTCCTCCTCGACATCAAACACAAAGCCCTGCTCTTCTTCCCCTCTTGCTCCTCCATTAATAAACCATCTTGTTTACCTATGGATTCAAACGGGCTGTTTACCAGCCTCCTAAGACTCTGGAGCGAGCGAGAGAGAGACGCACACCATGCTCCAGTTCTCTCTGTTCAGCTACCGAATACCGCCGCGCACACGGGAACCCATTGAGCTGTTCCAGGTATCCAAACATTCGTTTCCCAGGGATTGCATTAACCGTCCCCACAGGGCGACGTAAACAAGCTTATGGAATGTATCTTATACATACACTAAACAGGTCCCGTGGTGTTTGGCTGTGGAAATTGTTGTTTTTCTAAAAAGCAGCATGTGCGCGTCTTGGGGGCTTCCCAGCTCTAATTGCCCGTAACGCTTGAATGGCTACGATTGCTAAATAGGCATAAGGGATGACTTCAACACAGAACGCATTCCATGCTTTACAATCACTTGGTGTGTGTGTGTGTGTGTGTGTGTGTGTGTGTGTGTGTGTGTGTGTGTGTGTGTGTGTGTGTGTGTGTGTGTGTGTGTGTGTGTGTGTGTGTGTGTGTGTGTGTGTGTGTGTGTGTGTGTGTGTGTGTGTGTCGATGAGACAATGAATCACCCATGTTATGCTGTCGTTAGGACAGGGTCTCTCACTGTCCAACACTCCCAAGAAACCACAAGCTTTCTCTTGCTAAATACTTGCATTCAGTGACTCGCCATGTATAACTGCAGCTAAATAAATGGACTGTACTCTAAACATTCTAACTTCTCTCTATCGTATTGCACCCATCTAAAAGCTGGAGTTGTTCCGATACTGCATTTTAGACAGTATTGGAGGAATGTCCAATATTGTCTAAAATGCAGTATCGCGAGTACGTAAGACTATGCTCTGATCAGATACCATCACGTGACTTGCTCCTTTATAACACAGGCAGAGAACCTCATACACTACGGTGTTATGCTGCGCTCGTTAACGGTCTGAGGTTTAACGTCGGAATGGGAAGTGCACCGTCTCTTAACTAGAAATAGCAGAATACAAATGTATCATTATAATTATAGATTATGAATTTAACGATCTAGTTCTGAAAAAAAAAAAATAGTTGACAGCAAGCGACTGATCATTGCTGTCATCGTAAGAGAACCCTTCATATATAAGTGAATAAGAACAAATGCTATTAGTAGTTACAATGCTAGAGGATGTATCGCTATATGCTCTGTATCGGCCGATAGTCGAGCTCAGGAATCGGTATCAGGAAGTAAACAAAAAATGGGATCGGAACATCTCCACTTCAAACTTAAACTCCCCCATCCCTCCCTTCATCTCACCCCTTTTGGGTCCTTGACAAAGTAGCTCCCACTGGACCCCTGGGAGATGCGCTCCGGGAACGCTCCGTTCTCGATGGCCTGTTCCGCCCGCTGGATGATGTCCGCGAACTCCAGGTCGTCTGGGAAATGGTTGAAGTCCCCGCCGTTGATACCTGGAGAGGAGGGACGAGGTGAGCGTGACGTTACAGTCGGGGTGGACCGATGTATAGTCTGACCAGTGTCCACTCCAAGCGCTTATCATTATCGCCTAACGTTCACCCATTCATGTTCCTCCCCACCCGTGGTGTCGGCCACGCAGGGCGACGTCCAGCTCGTCGGGAGCAGTCAGGGTGAGGCGTCTCGCTCAGGGACACCTCGACACTCATCGAGGAGGAGCCGGGGATCGAACTAACAACCTTCCGGTTAGCCACATGCCGCCCCAATAGGATGAAGAAAAATTGATAATAAAGTAACCAAAACAGCTAGATAAGATAGTCATGTCCTATTCCTTTAGGAAACGACAGGTAGGCGATAAGGTTGTGGGGGGTTTGTGGGACAGTAGGAGTCCTGGAACACAGACTTGTGGAGGAGGAGGACAAGAAGAAGAATGACGAGAAGGAGAATTTTGAGAGTTTGAGGGGAAGAAGATAGAGGCGAGACCACAACAGGTAAACTCGTCCGTGTGTCAACGGTCAAGCACCAGCACGTCTGTCTCTCTCTCCAGCCGCCCTGGGTGAGAGAGACACAAGGCGTCTCTTGTTACCTGGTGTGACATAACACCTCTGAAAAGCTTCTCCTCCCCGCTGAGGCCAACAGTCAGCTGACAAGATGGCTCCATATGTTCAGCGTCGCTCGCGCCGAGGGAGAGATGAAAGAGACACGCAGGGGGGGGGGGGGGGGGGGGGGGAGATGGAGAGATGGAGGGAGGGAGGGAGGGAGAGAGAGATGGAGAGAGGGAGGGAGGGAGGGACAAGAGGAAGGAAGGGAGCAACAATTTGTCACAGGGAGTCGAGGACAGGCAGAGAAGATTCTGTCCTCATTTGGTTTCCGAGAAGAGAAGGAGTAAACAAAAGTAAGATACCGGAGGAAAACGGTGTTGGGAGGAGTGCTAGATATGGAAAGAATAGAATTATCGACGACGACTCAGCCATTGACAAGCACAGCCCTGCGAAAGAAACATGGTGTAGGGTTTTATCTATCAAGTAGTTAGCCTACCCCTTTCCCCCGCCCTCCCCCCACTCCTCTTACACACTTATTGCCTGTTGTACGTCCTGGCACTTAAGAATAGTACGTAGCATTGTGTAGCGTCTCACAACAATGCTACGTCCCAGCTATGTCTGTTGTGTACAGGGAATGGGTTAACCTAGTGATGGTTAGTGCTTGGCACTAGGTTCTATGAACATCCATACTGCACCAACAGCGATATATTTTTGTTTCTCTTTCTTCTGACAAATGTACTTAATATTGCTGAAGTCGCTTTGGATAAAAGCGACTGCTAAATGCCCTCAATGTAAATGTAAATGTGAACATAGATTTCCATTATTGTTGCATTCAAAACTTCGCTCCCGACAGAAACAATTGCACGAAAAGAGGTGTCAGGTGATATCCATTCAAAAGCACTGATATACACCTTCATGCGTGCGCCTCATCATAAGTGGGTTCCTCACACGCTACACAGAGTGGTAATTGAGGTGGCCGGATCTGGTACTATTTTAGGTAACGGGTTCAGTCTGAACATCAGTCCGTTTCCTCCCGGTGTGAGCGAGCACTCAGTGTGTGGTCATCCAGAAGGCTCAGCCAACCGGCCCCCCCCCTCACTGGGCGGACTCTACAGGCCCCATTCACTGACCCAGGGAGCCCAAAGATGAGCATTAAATATTCAGAAACACATTCGGATAGTGGGTTCTTGGCACACACTTGATACTGCGATAAAAGGGAGAGAGGGGAGGGTGATGAAGTGGTCTATTTGATTGCATGGTTTGATTGATACCTCACATGCAAGTCATTTTTGGATGAGAGGGTCGAGGCTAATGCCCAATTCAATGAACCTAATAAGAGTTGGAGGGCTTGAGCCATACACACACTCACACATCACAATGACATCATCAGAAACACCTTGGGTAACAAGTTGGATTAGATACATGCTTGCCTATGCAATAAAACGACAGACAAACACAATGACCCATATCTTCAGAAACTAGCGTTGGAGTGGTTTAACCCAATCATGAATTAAGGTGAGGGTGTATACACATGGTGTACAGTACACAGTGGCCTAAAGGAGCATAGTAGCCTACCTTCCTACGGGCAATGGTTAACTAAAGCAGGTCGCGTGTTGTTGACACAAGCCATGTCAGAGATGACATGTTTAAACGTGTTGGGAAGGAACACTATGTACACACGATGGGACATGCTGCTGCCAGGTGGAACTAAATAATGTCAACATCTGGATATAAGGGTTAGAGACCAGATCGCAAACAAATAATAATATAATTTTCCCCCATCCTTTGAAATGGTTTATATTCATTACATTAAAAGGTTACTATAGAAATGACTATTTTAGGGTTAGGGTTTTTGTATTGGTGACGTCATTTGCGTGGAGGGGGCCAGCGGTGCCAACTCTGCTGACCTCCTACCCGGAGAGGAGCATGACTGCCATAAGGAGTGACGTGGACCTGGACCCACAGCATCAACACAACGACCCAGCAACCACCAATCAGACTCAAGGCTTTTAACATGTCAGGAATCCTGTCGAACACACAAACACAACTTTCCAAATCCACAACAAGTGACGCAATCGCAATCCGACACCGGACCCAGGTAAGGTTACCTGGCGAGGAGAGGTTCTCCTTGTCGGAAGACGAGCTGTGTCTGTGCTGCCTGCCGCCGCCGCGCTTCTCCCGTCCGGCACGCCGCGGCGACGACGCGGCGGAGCTCCGCGCCAGGCAGGGTAGCAGCAGCGCCTCCTCGCCGGAGCCGTCCGTCTCCAGCTCGGTCAGGACGCTCTCGCACGAGTCCGAGATGCGCACGGCCACCCCGGGGTTGGACGCATGATGTCCTCCGAGCCTCGCCCGGTTCTGGTGCTCGAACGACAGCAGCACGGGGGCTTCGGGAGAGTGGAAGTTGGGGTCCCCCGCGTCTGCCGGAGACACCACCGCTGTTGCCTGTCCGTCGATCCCCGGTTCCGCTGTCCCCGTCTCGCACGGGTCGCACTCTGACATCATCCTCACGCTTGTTCTCTATGATGCTCTGTATTCACATGTGGCTTCACCGCGGTCACTCAGCCTGGCATTCTATAGACACGTATTCAGGTCCATTAGTCTAAACAGGCCGGCCTTAGCTGGCTGGATGTCCACATAATCCGTCAGGTTTTGCCTTCTCTTCCTCTTCCGCGACGACGCGCATGCGCGCTGTGACCCGGCTCTGTCACTGATAGGCCCGTGTATTTATCTCTGCAGATAAGGCACTCTAAATTCCGAATTCGTCAGAATGAAGTGGGCCAGTGTTGTTTGCGATATGCAAAATGCATTGCATGTGTTTTTTTATTATTTTTTAAATGCGCATGGTTTGGTTTTGAAAACTGACGTCTGACAAAAGTAAATGCGAGGCTAAAATGAAAAAAAATATGGATATGTCTTTCATATCCGCTAGATGGCAAAACTGACTTACTTACTAGACTGGACTCCCGGAGCTAGAGCGCAATATCTTTCAATCCTTTTGTTTTTAACATTGTTATTTTTCCTCCTTTCTCTCACCATTTCTTCCACGACATTTTAACCCTTTTTGGTTTGTTTTTGCACGTTATAGTAAATTATATTCACCTCGTCGTGTGCCTGCACAGACATCCGAGTCGGTAACGCTCCAGGGCAGGGGGCCCTGGTATCTTGGTATCGGGGCCCCCTGCCCTGGCCTCTGCTCCAGCTGAAGAGTGACGAGTGCGCGCCGCAACAACAACAACAACCTCTCCTGCTGACGTCGTAGCTTCAGCTTTAAGGGAGGAACTCTGAAACGTTCCCGCACATGAGATGGCACTTATTTAACGCGGCTCAGGGTGTTTCTACTTATTTTTATTATTTTTGCGTTTTCACAAAAGCTGCCAGAGAAAACCGGTGTCGTGGTTAAACATCAAATTAGATGTTAAACGACTAACACAACAATAAGTAATACATAATCCTAGGTTGGACTGGTTCTCGTGTCAAATCAATCGGTGTGGTTGCATTCTTTTTACTCCGCTGATGTCTCCGATGACATCACCTGCGTGCGTTTCACTTCCTCTCAAGGCTGCACACATCAACCTGTCCCCTCGTCTCGGTACACATCTGTGCATCAATTCTACGCCACCCATCCCCCCCCACCCACCCGACCACATCCACTCTCACCCAATCACACGCCCACCCTCTCTGCCGCACTAATAAGCGAGGGGAGCTGGAACACGCATGCAAATGAGCAGCCAGCCAGCTGGTATCACAGCTTCCTTGTGATGTGTCAAGGTGGAGGATTGTTACAGGGCTGAACAAGACAGCCATGCAGGAGCGCTAAGGGGGGGGGGGGGGGGGGGGCGGGAGCGGACCAATTCAAAGGCGCGATGAATCCGATGAGACACGCCTCCTCCCGTACCTCAGCAGAGCCCTCCAGGGAGCGCTGGGATAGGGTCCGTGCAGGTACTGGCAGGAGAGGAGCAGGAAGTGGGCTCTGTGCACACCCGTGTGTCTACATGTGTGTTCAACCGTCGTTGGGTGAGAAAACCTTGCATCGGTTTGCGACATTATACATGCACGTGCTTGTGTGTGGGTCTGGGTCTGTGTGTGTGTGTGTGTGTGTGTGTGTGTGTGTGTGTGTGTGTGTGTGTGTGTGTGTGTGTGTGTGTGTGTGTGTGTGTGTGTGTGTATACATATGGGTGTGATAGTGTATGTTTGTATGTGTGTGTTTGTATATATATTGGTGTGAGTGTGTGTGTGTGTGTGTGTGTGTGTGTGTGTGTGTGTGTGTGTGTGTGTGTGTGTGTGTGTGTGTGTATACATATAGGTGTGAGTGTGTATGTGTGTGTGTATACATACGGTTGTGAGTGTGTGTCTGTGTGTGTGTGTGTCAGTGTGTGTGTTTACATATCGGTGCGAGTGTGTGTGTATACATATGGGCGTGAGTGTGTGTGTGTGTATACATATGGGCGTGTGTGTGTGTACACATATTGGCGTGAGTGTGTTTGTGTGTGTGTGTGTTTGTATACACATGGGTGTGAGTGAGTGAGTGTTTGTGTGTGTGTGTCTGTGTGTGTTTGTGTGTGTGTGTCTGTGTGCGTGTGTGTGTGCGTGTGTGTGTGTGTGCGTGTGTGTGTGTGTACATATGGGTGTGAGTGTGCGTCTGTGTTGGCCCATGCGTGCCACCATTTCTGAGCAGCGTTGGCATGGGGCCTTTTGTGGCCCAGCCAACAGGCCCCACCCCCACGTTCTCCACCTTCATCTACCTCGCAGCCCCCCCCACCCCCCACCCCCTCCCCTGCTTTGAGCATGCAAGGATGTTGCACAAAGGACAAATCCAAAACTTTATTGAAATCCTTTATATACCATATGAACATGCATTAAGGATATCTTCAATATTCAACTTTTTTTTGCACACACATGGATGCACGTTTGTGTGAATGCATGTACATTCAATACACTATTCAACAACATAAACATTTTAATCCTCACTCTGCGTTGAGGTGTGTTGCTATTTTTTTTACCTCTTAAACAACACAAGGTGCAATGCGAAAACTAAATGACAGAGACGCACAATAGAAATGTTTTAAATTAACAAAGGTCATAGAGTTCATAGATTTCATACAACCCCGAATAATAACGATATTTAATGTATATCGTTGCATTGTGGGTCATTTTCTAACCAAATAAATAACAGTATCGCAATACAGGGTTTAAATATGATATGAATGGTTCCCACTGTCTGTAGGGCTCCTGTTTGGTTTGTTGATCACTGAGGCGCTCTGACCAAATCCCGGATGTTTGTCATCGTGTTTAAGTCTGGTTCCTCTGGTTCCTCTGCCAGGATTGTACTGGTCTTGTCATCTATGATGGGGAGGCCAAAGCAAAAGTCATTGTGTGTGTGTGTGTGTGTGTGTGTGTGTGTGTGTGTGTGTGTGTGTGTGTGTGTGTGTGTGTGTGTGTGTGTGTGTGCGCGGGCAATGCGTGCGTGCATGTGTGTTAGAAATCTCTCTGTATTTTTTATCACAATTGGAAAAACAAGCAGTACCTTTGGACCAAAGTGAAGCATGTAGCAGTTTGTACAATATGGCTTCTCATCATGCTGAAACAGAGACAACAAGACATGTACCTTGTACTTGAGATCCTCTCACATCTGGATCTGAATAGAGACAATGTATATATAACTCTGTTGTGTTTGTACCTCAGCATGCTGGCCAGCTGTTAGCTGACGTTTGCAGGTCTGACACTTGAGACATAAAGGGTGATAGTCCCGCCCCAAAGACCGCCTCTTCTCACCTGGACCAATCATGACCGAGCAGATGGTTACTCTCAGGTGATTGGTTGTACACATATATTATCGATACAATATGATGATGACTTTGTTATTTGTGCTTAATGTAGAAATAATCGCAGTTACCGAAGAGCGTAAAGGCCAGAGCACAAAGCGAGTTGAGCTTAAATGTGTGATTTTCAACTTTCTTATACATACTTTATCATACATATACATGTGAGATGTGAAAAGTATAATGGGAACGAGAAAAATGGGAGCACATTTATAATACAGTACATCCTGTATATTCTGTGCCTCTGTGTGTGTGATTAGCATGAAGCACTTGAAAGACATCATGTTTTTCACGAAGCCTGCTGCAAATAATATTTGCACTGAATACATGTTGGTAAAAGGTGTTTATTGTTCGGTTCAGATGGAGCTGGAGCCACAGCCTACATGAAGGCCTCCCTGAGCCAGATGCCTCTAACATGACCGGCCTTTGATGCTACATATCGTTAGCCTCATAGCATAAGTGCATAAGGTCATATTTGAAGGTTCATCTTGTATTAAGTGTCAAATATGCCTGAATCAAATAGATGACTTTGTGATCATGGAATGTAAAAAGCACTCTGATTCGTTTAGGATATAGCCAATGAGGCGCAGTGAATCAACAGGGTTAGGAGAGAAGAGTTGGGGAATATGACTTAGACAATTATGCTACATGACTAAGGCAACGATGCTATAACTGGAGGTCACCTCTGATGAAAGTTTCTGCAAAGTAGCAAATAATGCTCGTGCTGTTTTACAAATGCACGCGACGACGAACGAAGCAGAGGTGAATATATAACGTAAGTTAGTCACTGTAGAGAATAGAAGGATAGCATATCAATAACTATGCAAAGTGTGAACGGTATGCTGTGTGTACAGGCAGTTTAATGAGGCCCCTCCTGCTCAGATGTAAATGTTTGTGACTATAGCATTGGCCTGCATAACGAAAGCATCAGAGAGCATCTTACCGAAGTAGACCGGCTTCCCGCAGACTCGGACAATAGCTGACCATAGTAGCGTGAACCCTTTGTGATGCGCTGGAAGAAGATGTTTCTGTGTAAGTGCGAATTAACAGGAAATCCGCTGCAAGTTCTTTTAAGCAGAGACCCCCAGGATGTGGTGGGAGACGCGTCTCAGTGACAAGATGGAGAAAGCAGACAGAATGTGATGGATTCTACGTCTGTCGTTGTGTCTCTCTCCTCTGACTGTCTGTCTGTCTGTCTGTCTGTGTTTGTAAAAGGTTATTCATACTTTCAATGTGTTGTTTGTCTGTCTGTCTGTCTGTCTGTCTGTCTGTCTGTCTGTCTGTCTGTCTGTCTGTCTGTCTGTCTGTCTGTCTGTCTGTCTGTCTGTCTGTCTGTCTGTCTGTCTGTCTGTCTGTCTATCACCTCTCTCCCTCTCTCTCTCTCTCGCTCTCCCTACTGTTTCTGTTCACAGGGTATTGAGCGATGAACTTCATACGCCTGTAAAAATATATACATAACATATTATGCTTCATTTGTATATTCACCCTCTTCCATGTGTTATGGTTCACGTGAGATCAGAATAGCAAGTAGATCCATACTACATCAACCCCGGGATTGTGGCGTTGGACATTCCGGGCTGGAAATGGAAACGGAGCGCTAAAAACAGAGAGAAGGATCAGCGAAGAAGAAAGACTATCGAGAAGGACAAAGCAAAAACTCTGTGCGGGCTCCAATGAGCTGCTATCGCCTTTCCTCTGCCCGCTCGTTTCACCCTTTTTTCCTGATTAAAAAAACAAGTTGAGCCACTGAATTGAAAGAGGAAATCTGACACATCCGGCCTCTGCCTCTCTCTCTCTCTCTCTCTCTCTCTCTCTCTCTCTCTCATCTCTCTCTCTCTCTCTCTCTCTCTCTCTCTCTCTCTCTCTCTCTCTCTCTCTTCTCTCTCTCTCTCTCTCTCTCTCTCTCTCTCTCTCTCTCTCTGACTGTCACACAAATTCACCTGCATGCACACACACACGTTCACACATGCACACACACACACACACACGTTCATACACACACGTTCACACATGCACCCCAACACACTCACACTCACAGACACACCTATCTCTCACAAACTCACACACTCGTTTTCTTTCAATGGCATCAGATAAAGAGGAGAAGGGGCCATAGACGAGAGAGAGAGAGAGAGAGAGAGAAGAGAGAGAGAGAGAGGAGAGAGAGAGAGAGAGAGAGAGAGAGAGAGAGAGAGAGAGATGGACTGGGAAAAGGACAGAGAGAAAGAGAGAGAGAGAGAGAGAGAGAGATGGACTGGGAAAAGGACAGAGAGAAAGAGAGAGAGAGAGACTGGGAGAGTGAGAGAGAGAGATGGACTGGGAGAGAGAGAGAGAGAGAGAGAGAGAGACTCAGAAGACAGAGACAGAGACAGAGATGCTGACACTGGGTGAAGTTGCCCCAAAACAGTCTGGGGGTGGGGGATGGGGGTGAGGGGTGGCTGGGGAGGAGGGAGGGAGGGGAGGGAGGCAGAGGGGAGGACAATGGGGGGGGGACATTAGGGGTGAGGACAGAGGAGACGCTGGGCAGACAGTGCGGTCGGGCCTGGGCTCCGCCGGAACAAAGGAAGAGCAACCCTGATGCACCCTGATGAACGGATCGGGGGGGCCTGTGATATCACGTTCTGTGGAGGGACATCGATCCGCCGCCAGGGTCTCTGGGAGCCCAGAGAGAGACACTAACCTACTCACTAGTGGGGAGGATCCAGTTGTGCGAGCACGCTATTCAGATGCAGATACACACCGTTTGACAGCACCGCGTTAACATGCGATTTAGATTGAGAATTGCGTTATGGTTCTTTTGTATCTCTCTCTCTCACTGTGCGTCTCTCTCTCTGTCTCTCTGTCTCTGTTTCATCTCTCTCCCTCTCTGTCTCTCTGTTTCTATCTTTCTCCCTCTCTCTCTCTCTCTTCTCTCTCTCTCTCTCTCTCTCTCTCTCTCTCTCTCTCTCTCTCTCTTCTCTCTCTCTCTCTTAAGGCCCCTACTGTTTTCTTTTCACCGGGCTCAGACAGATGAACTTCATACGCACAAATGAAATATATATAAACGTATTATGCTTCATTTGCATATTCACCCTCTTCCATGTGTCATGGTTCACGTGAGATTAGAATAGCAAGTAGATGTATCCTACATCTTCTGACGGTGTCCTCCATTTCCATGCGTTGTACAGACAGCACCCCCCCCCCCCCACCCCCAAAGGGAAGCACAAATGTGCAATGTAGCGATTGCAAATGCAATACACTGGACTTTAGAGAGAGAGTTCACACAGCCCATTTGAATAGGTGATGGATTAAGGGGAAGATATGATATGAGTAACCAGATAATAAGAAATGAAAGAGAAGCGATACGATTGTTTCAGACAGGGAGAGAGGCGGGATGAGGAGAGAGGAGAGTGGGGGTGAGAGGAGAGAGGGGAGGGGGGTGGTGTCAGAACCACATTTCCCATGGGATCATTTGGTTGAGAGCGTCACTGAGAAAGCAGCCCAGAAACAATCCCACATGTCGCAAAGCTCGCACACGCACACACACACACACATATACACGCACGGAAGCACCCACACGCACACACACACACTAGCACACACACGCACACTCTCTCACACACACACACACACACACACACACACACACACACACACACACACACACACACACACACACACACACACACACACACACACACACACACATACACACACACACACACACACACACACACACACACACACACACACACACACACACACACACACACACACACCTACACACACTCCAAACTTATGTACACACATACAACATACATAGACAAATTCCGTTCTGCCAAATCACGCAAGATATGACAACACGCCGGTTGAAGAACATGTGCTTGGATGATAGAGAGAAGAAAAATAGAGAGAGAGAGAGAGAGAGAGAGAGAGAGAGAGAGAGAGAGTGAGTGAAGTGAGAGAGAGAGAGAGAGAGATGAGAGAGAGGGCAGAAAGAGAGAGAGAGAGAGACGAGCGAACGAATACATCGCGAGCGAGAGAGAAGAGAGAGAGAGGAGAGCTGAGGAAGCGAGCGAGCGAGCGAGCGAGCGAGAGAGAGAGAGAGAGAGAGAGAGTGAGGATAGAGAGAGAGGGGCAGAAAGAGAGAGATCGAGAGAAGCGAGAGAGAGAGAGAGAGAGAGAGAGAGAGAGAGAGAGAGAGAGAGAGAGAGAGAGAGAGAGAGACAGAGAGCCGAAAGAAAGGAATATGTAAAAATTAGAAATAAAGAAAAAACACAACCTTTGGCTCTGTCTCTCCTCGGTGGGGCTGAGTGGTGCCAAAGCCAAACCCTCTGACGCCAGGAAAAGGTGTGTGTGTGTGTGCAATGTGTGTTTCTGTGTGTGTGTGTGTGTGTGTGTGTGTGTGTGTGTGTGTGTGTGTGTGTGTGTGTGTGTGTGTGTGTGTGTGGTGTGGTTTGGGGGGTGTTCAGGAGGAAGCATAGAAGTGAAGAGGGCTGGAAGCATTCCTCCTTCCCACACACAAATGTGATCGCGCACACACACACACACACACACACACACACACACACACACACACACACACACACACACACACACACACACACAAACACACCACACACACACACACACACAAACACACACAGGGGTACAGAGTTGAAGGCACTTGGAAGGATTCCCTTTTCCCACTCCCACTAACACAGTCACTCGTCATCAGGTTTTAGCGGCTGGCAGCGAGTCTCCCTGTGGCCCACAGTGAGACCTGGCTCACAGGTTACCTCTCAGCTGTGAGCTGCTCCCACAGACCCACAACACATATGGTACCCAGGATGGCGCCCCCTTTCAGAGACAGCCCGCCCAAAGACACCAGATATCTGCTGTGGAAGGCTTGTGGCTCAGGAGTAGAGCGGGTTGGCTGGTCACTGGAAAGGTTGCTGGTTCGATTCCCCGACTCCTCCTAAACTATTGTTTAGGAGGCGTCCCTGAGCAAAGCGTCTAACCGCAACTGCTCCCTCAGAAGCTTGCTGGTGCCTTCAATGGTTGACTCTGCCATCGGTGTGTGAATGTGTGCATGAATGGGTGAATGACAGGCGATAATGTACAGCGCTTTGATGGGACACTGGTAAGAAAAGAGCCGTATAAATGCAGTCCGTTTAGGGTCTATCGCACAGTAGGGGGGCGCTTTTCATCGGATGAGGGCTTCTTTAATGCACGATGGATGTTGTGGCCCTTTGAATTTCCTTTGAGTGTTGAAAGTTAAACCATGGATTGTGATGTTGACCCATTGTTTTGGTGTGGTGTTTTCCACACTCTGTGTATTAAAGGGGTTGGGGGAGTGGTTTGGTCCACAAACAAGTACCCTAGTGGTCCCAGTTGATCTGAAGGGTATAATCCCGGACTTATGGTATCAGTGAATGGCAAAGGCAGGAAAATAATTCCTTGTTTTTCACCCATTAATCGGGCAAAGTCCCTAAGTCCTTTCACGCTTCAATTCAGCGATATGATTGGGCCTTGGTGGCTATTAGTAAGTGATTATAAGCTGTGAATAGCCAGGCCAGACAGACGGCACGATGGGTAATACTTTGGTTGTTGTTGTTTTTTAGGACTGAAAGAAATGAAAGAAGAGTTTTTTTTATCTAGAAATGTGTGCATTGGTCGCGAATGTGTGTGTATGTATGCGAGTAAATGTATATTTAACTACATACACAAACACGCGTTCACATTCTGAGGGCGAACGCAGTAACATACAGCAGAACAAACAGAAATACACAAATATACAAATAGAAAATACACAAATACATATATACAAATACAAATATACAAATACACAAATTGCACAAATGCACAAAGTCACAAACGAAATGAGCAATGCAAACCCAAATTGAAGTCAAACATATTCATTCAGGTTTTGGTTTTCTTGTTGCTTATACTTAAGCACTATTTAATATTACTGGCGTGTCAAACACTGAACACTTCTCCGTTCAAATAAAATATTACCAAATTTTGGCATTCGACTTATGTGTCACACTTGACGAAACTCCAAGCCGCTGCTATTGTTCACATGTGCACGTCGAAACTGAAAGGCAGGCAGAAGGGAAGAGTCTAATGTGTTGCTTCTTGCCTTTGCATACTTGGCATAGCTCTTTGCCCTTTTCGTTTTTTGACTGGGGTTCTTTTTTTTCTCCAGCTTTCATGCTGGAGCCAAGGGTCCACAGCCAAGGCCCTGAGCTGCAGTCTGAGGGTGCAGGGGCCCCTCCCTCCAGGACCCCGCTCCATAGGCCTCTGTGTGGGTGTGTATGCGTGTGTGTATATACATATATATATCTATGATCTTATATATACATATATATATCACTGTAGTTTTTCTGTGTGTGTGTGTGTGTGTATATATCTTTGATCAAATATATATCACTATAGGTTTTCTGTCTGTGTGTGTGTTTGTGTGTAATGTGTGTGTGT
>NC_082384.1:25044060-25062315 GCF_031168955.1 Gadus macrocephalus | reverse complement strand
ATTAACCCCTTTTTTGGTACCTTGGAATTCTGGTTACTAGCCTACTTGAATGTTATAGGGTGTTAATCATAAGAGTAACTACAATGGTATAACTGAATAGGCTACTTAACGTCTTTTGTAGCAAGTATTGCAAAACAATTAAATAAATCAGTTCAATGATCACATGAACCCGCAAGTGCTTAGCGCGCAGACTCACCAGTGCGCTCTCAGAGCGCGTCATCATCTTTGGGTTGGCAGAGCTTGGCCACTTCTCACATGGTCAGATGCCAAGTAGGCTTCACCACACACCGCACTCCATCACTTCGCGGCGATGGATCCGGGGCGAAGTTAACTTCACTCGTAAATAACTAAGATGGATAAAAACGGTTTGTTATTTTACAAACAGGAGAAGAAGCCGTGCGAGGATTCAGCACACTGGACAGCTCTTCCCTTCTTGTACTCCCAACAACTTTGCGTCATGAATGCGTAATGACCTCAAACTCGCCCGTTTTGGGAACTTTCTCTCGCGGCTCTTGGGAATGTCGTCCACGGCGGGACGTCTCGAGATGAGATGAACGTCACGGAGCTCCTCTTGGAGCTGGTCCTCATGGTGGTCGCGGTGGTCTCGCTGGTCTCCAACCTCTCGGTGCTGCTCTGTTTCCTCCAGAGCGCAGACATCCGCGCCCACGTGCCGGGTATACTGGTCCTCAACCTCTCCTCCTCCAACATCCTGCTCACCCTCATCAACATGCCGGCCACCTTCGTGGGGGTTGCCACCCGGGACAACCCGTTTGGGGACGCCTACTGTAAGGCCGTGAGCTTCTCGGAGACCTTCCTCACCTCCAACGGCATGCTCTCCATGGCGGCTCTGAGCGTGGACCGGTGGGTCGCGGTGGTCTTCCCTCTTAGCTACTCCACCAGGATGGGACCGAGGGAGGCTTTCATCATAGTTGCGTATTCATGGCTGCACTCCGCAGCCTTCTCCCTCTCGGAGCTGGTTATGTCCTGGGGCGGATACAGCCACACCTACGCCTCGTGCACGCTGCACTATAGCGGGAAGAGGGACGGCAGCAGCGGCACCGTGGGACCCTCGCAGCTGGGCGCCTTCGTGGCGTTCACCGCGGTGCTGCACGGTAGCGGCTTCCTGCTGTGCCTCACCGTCATGACCATCTCCTACCTGAAGGTCCTGAGGGTGGCCAGGTTCCACTGTAAGAGGATAGATGTCATCACGGTGCAGACGCTGCTGCTGCTGGTGGATATTCAGCCCAGGTAAAGGGAGACGCTCGTCGGTTCAATTGTAACGTCCAGGTCCGTGATCAGCTTTTTGTGGACTCTATGCAGAATGTTGACAATTTGTTGACAATTGTTGACAATTTGTATGTCAGGATGGGCCTCAGTCTCAAAGTCTATGACCATGCCTAGTGGCGAATAAAAGCCAAATTGAAATATGAGGACTAGTTTTGATTTTTTTGTGGCACTATTGGAGAAAACAACCTAGCCAGGGCTTGTATGCGCTAACCAAAAAAAAAGAATCAGTTCTAAGAGCTGCTTATCACTGGTTTTGTACAGAATGGATGTAATTGAACCGCCAACTGACACATAAAGTAACACGCCTGCAACTCATGGCGGATTTAAATCTCCACATTGACGATACCAAGAATGAACCTGGGGTCAAATCCTTTAAGAGGAAAAGAGCCTCAACCCAATAATCGGAACCCAATAATCGGAAGTTGTCCCCCGCAATTTAAACCTACGCTAAATGACGATCAATGGGAAACACTGGGGCTCCCCGACATCCCCAACTTCTGAACAAATAGAAGGCTGAAATGGAAGCTTTGGGGCCCCCTTGTGTCTTTGGGGCCCTATGCAGAAGCATAGCATATAGCCAGAAACGGCCCTGGGAATGCCAGTTGATAGAGCATGTCCAAGGATAGGTGGAGCTGACTTTCTTTTCGTTTTTTTCTTTTCGTTCTCGCTCGCTCTCTCTCTCTCTCTCTCTCTCTCTCTCTCTCTCTCTCTCTCTCTCTCTCTCTCTCTCTCAAAAGTGTTAAAGAAAGATGTCTGGCGGAGCAGAGGAAGAGGAGTCATCGTGCCTCTAAAAAGATTTGCCTCTTCATCGGGTCTTTTATAGTGTGCTTCGCACCCTACGTGATAACAAGGTAACTGCTACGGGAATCTACATTACATTACATCACATACCCATTAGACATCGGTATCATGTCACACAAACCCATGCACACACACACACACACACACACACACACACACACACACACACACACACACACACACACACACACACACACACACACAAAAAAAAAAACACACACACACACACACACACACACACACACACACACACACACACATGCACGCACACACGCACACACACACACACACACACACACACACACACACACACACACACACACACACCGGAAAGTACACTACTGGAAAGCACACGTGCACACAGACACATTTCTTTGTGGACTACAATTACTGTTATGTATGCAGTGGATGGTCAACAGTATGCATTCTTATTGTGACGTTGCATACTTGTAACAATCTTACACTGTCTTCTAACATTATTACAAGTTACACTCAACAGGTGCCGTAGAGCGCCCCCTAAGGCATGGGAATAACAATGCATACTGTTGACCACACATTGCATACATAACAATTACTAAGTCGTTTTTCATGAAGGTTTAATCCGATTGGATGGATCTTCAGCCATCTTGCTCATGGGTCTAAAGGCTGCGTACATTAGTGATCAAACCCTCAATAGCCACCTCACCATGCCGTCACTAAGAACTCAATAAATCCCCAAAGGTTCTCTGACAGATTAAAGCGGAGACCTCCCTCTTGCAAAAGTTAAAACATGTACTCTGTAATGACGCATGTATACGATGCTGGGCCTGGATGCCACTTCTACACATGGCACTTTAGACCACTCTACACTTTATTGTTGTGTGTGTGCTTGCGTATGTGTGTTTGGGTGTGTGTGTGTGTGTGTGTTTATTAATTATTGAGCTTTGGGTGTGTTTGTGAGCGTCACTGGTGGGCCTACCAAACAATATTCATTAACTTGTGGTGGTGAAGCAAATCAATATGAAATAGGGGGTCTGTCCCAGTGTCACTATCAGCCCAGGGGTCCCTGGCCTGGAACACGTTGAAGACCTCTGCATCACCTCTGTGATGACCTTGAATCACCTCTTTACAGAGGTTATTGTTTCTAAATAAATATACTTCAGTTCAACTTTCTGCGTGGTCTCCCCTTTTTGTCATGAACTACAAGCTAGTCCATGACAAAGTGTATGACCCACATATACAGGATACAGTCAAACCAGGTCTTACATTTGTTTACATTTAAGGGACTTTGCTGACACTTTTATTCATTCACACATTACATTTACATTTAGGGCATTTAGCAGACGCTTTTATCCAAAGCGACTTTCAATAAGTACATTTGTCATAAGAAGTGAAACAATATATCGCTGTTGGTACAGTGAAGCTGTTCATAGAACCAAGTGCAAGTACTAACAATCGCTAGGTTAACTCATTCCCCGTACACACCACCAGCGAAGTCCACCACGCAGCTCGTCGGGAGCAGTCGGGGTGAGGGCGTCTCGCTCAGGGACACCTCGACCCTCAGCTAGGAGGAGCCGGGGATCGAACCAGCGACCTTCAGGTTACCAGCCAACCCGCTCCACCTCCTGAGCCACATGCCGCCCCCCCCTTTCAGCTCTCTACCTTCTCCGTCCCCAGGGTCACCCAGCTGGCGCCCCAGGTCCACATCCCTCGTCCGTGGGGCATCGCCACCAAGTGCCTGGCCTACGCCAAGGCGGCCAGCGACCCCTTCGTCTACTCGCTGCTCCGCCAGCAGTACCGCGCCGCCCTGGTCGGCATCAGCCACCGCATCCTGCGACGGGAACGCTACTCCTTCTCCACCCACAGCGCCAGCAGCATGACGGACGTGGACGGGGGGACCCGAGTTCCCTGAGCAGCGTCTTCTGAAGGTCGGACGCCTTTAGGGTTCGGTTTGGGGGTTGGCGTCGCTAACGAGGTAGAGAGGGTTGACTGGTAACCGGAAGGTTGCTAGTTCGATCCCCTCGCTCCTCCTAGCTGAGTGTCGAAGGTGTCCCTGAGCGAGACGCCTCACCCTGACTGCTCCTGACCAGCTGGCTGTCGCAGTGCATTGTTGACTCCGCTGTCGGTGTGTGAATGGTTTGTAAGTCACTTTGGTTAAAAGCGTCAGCTAAATGTAAATGGTTTTAGGCAGAAGACCCAGAGACACAACCTGAATGAACTGGTTGGCCTCTGGAACCACTAAGACTCCTGGTCTTAGTGCTCAATGAAGATCTGATCTTCTTGCTGACTGTTCCTCACATTGCAGTCGCATGCTCTAGAACCACATTTGAAGTGGACTGAATCGGATTTGAGGCGATCAGATGTTCTGTCCCCATCACGTCATGTAGGCCTATGTGTACAGCTTTTTTGTATTAAAGGAATTTGTGTCAATTACCGTGACTCTTTTTTTTTATGTTTCTTGCGTAAAGTTCATAACTTCGATCACCCCTAACGTCAAACAAAACTCAAATGAACGTGCTTATCGCAACCTCAACATGAACCTTCCCTCCCAGCGCTCTGGCCTGAGCGTTCCCATTTGCTGTGTAACATGATCGCTGCAGATGCAAAGCCATAATTCTCCGCAGAGCCACACATCTGTCGGTGAAGGGATGCTCCGCGAAAACAAAGGAACGAAGTAACCGCTGGTGGTTAATTGCAGAGGGAAGTTGGAGGTCCACACGCAGACTGGACTCAGTGCCACATCACAAACCCCTGCTCGGCTGCGTTATACTGCAACATGCATTTCGCACAAATCGTGTTCTTTCTTTCGCTCACTCAGTGTTTGTGCGCCCTACCGCAGCACTGCGGGACCGGAGATAACGTGGGTAAGGTCAACTCACTTTAAAGATTTTGAATTTGGAAAAGTACTTTTAAAGGCTTTACTAGTAGGTACTTGCACGGCGATAAGGTTGCATGTATGGTATCCGCTGCTTTGTGCTGTAAAGTTGTTAAAATGAGCCGAATGCATCGTTTTATACTTTATAACACCGTTTTATACTTTATAACATGTGCCGAGTTAATTTCGGCACATGTTGCCTCGCTGTCATGCATTGATCGTCGTTTGCCATGAAAGTCTGTGTTTGTCAAAATTGAACCCAGCTTTTCGGATCTTGTTGTGAACACGTTGGACGGATTAGTTAGGCTACATCCATTGACTCACTAAAGCTGTTCGCAGAGTATGTTGTTAGTTATCTTATCCCTGTCCGGCTTGGCTGTTGTTACGCTTGAATCTGTCGCCCCCTAGCGGATCTTCTACTCCCTGCCTGAAGGGAAAGATGTTGGTGGCTCTACTGATTTGCCATTTTTGCTATTTTCTTTTCCACAGGACCATGCAGTAACAATGCAGCGGTTGAAGAAAAACGTAGGTTCTATTAAAAATCCATTAATCTTAGTATTTGTCAGTGGCATCGAATGAATGATAGGCGATACATAATGTACCTATATGTAAATTTTTTATTTATCAATGTTCTTTCAAGATTGTTTGTTTTTAAACAGAACTACATGAAGGTAGTGGTATCACATAAATTAGTATTTTCAGTATTTACACAAATTGTCAATTATATACAAATTAATGTATTCTGATAATCTAATCGAAATCGGTTATCCTAGCAATTGTTTGTGTTAGGCACTCGGCTCTATGAACATCCTTACTGTAACGACAGCGATATATTGGTGTTTCTCTTTCTTCTGGAAAAAAAGTAATTATTGTGAGTCGCTTTGGATAAAGGCATCTGCTTAATGCCCTGAATGTAAATGTAAATCAACTATCTAAACCGTTTTTTCCCACAGCTAAATGCACAGAGCTGAACCTGGGCTACTGCAATAACATGGACTACTCCAGGTGGGACCCACACACACTGATATACACACCAATAACAACACTTCACACACACTAATATACACACTAATAACAAAACTTCACACCCACTGATATACACACATCACACACACTGATATACACACTGATAACACACAGTGAGCTACGTCTTCTCATGACACAGGCTGGGTTCCATAATTCACCCCTTCACGCACACGTTCACACGCCGACGGCGGAGTCGGCCCCGCGGGGCGACAGCCAGCTGGTCAGGAGCGGTCAGGGGGAGGCGTCCCGCTCAGGGACACCTCGGCACTCCGCTCGGAGGAGCCGGGGATCGAAACCAGCGACCTTCTGGTGACCAGCCGACCCGCCCTGACTCCTGAGCCACGTGCCGCCCCAATGCATTCCCCTCCCTACCCCTGCCCCCAACAGGACCATCTACCCCAACATGCCCCCCTAATGCCTCCCTCCCCCCTCCCTCTCTCCCTCCCCCCCAGGACCATCTACCCCAACATGCCCCCCTAATGCCTCCCTCCCCCCTCCCTCTCTCCCTCCCCCCCAGGACCCTCTACCCCAACATCCTGGGCCACCGCACCCAGCTGGACGCCGAGTCGGGGCCCGAGTACCTCCTGCTGACGGTGCTCCACGGACTGCTGAACGGAGAGTGCTCCCCGGACATCCGGCTGGTGGGCTGCTCCGTGCTGGCTCCGCGTTGCCGGGGCGACCGCGCCGCCAAGCCCTGCCGCGGCACGTGCGAGGAGCTGCGGCGGCAGTGCGGCCACGCCTTCGAGGCCATCGACATGGCCTGGCCCTACTTCCTGGACTGCGACCGCTTCTTCGCCAGCACGGAGGAGGGCTGCTACGACCCCCTGGCCGGGCTGAAAGGTGTCTACCCTACCCTGGTGTGATAATAGGATAAAGACCAATAGATCAGATACATCTCGCTCTCTAAGTATGTCGACTCACTTGTTCTGTCCCCCCTCTTATTGTGTGTTGAACGTTCTGGCACTAAAAAATAGTACTTAGCATTGGGTAGCATCTTATCCTAGCTATCTTTGTTGTCTACGGGGAATTGTTTAACCTAGTGATTGTTAGTTTGTTCTATGAACATCCTTACTGTACCAGCAGAGATATATTGTTGTTTCTCTTTCTTCTGACAAATGTACTTATTGTACATTGTATCTCCTCCTCCTCTTTACCTTATCTTCTCTCTCTTCTCCTCTCTTTAACTTTTCTCATGTCTTTGCTCCTCCTCCTCCTCCTCCTCCTCTTCCTCCTCCTCCTCCTCCTCCTCTCTTTACCTCATCTCCATTGTCTCCTCCTGATCTCTCTACCTCGTCTCATGTGTCTCCTCCCTCCTCCTCCTCCTCCCTCCTCCCTCCTTCTCCTCCTCCCTCCTTCTCCTCCTCCCTCCTCCTTCCAGCCAGACAGGAGCAGTCGTTCGCCAGCCTGTCCCCGGACGAACCCAGCACCATCATCCAGTTCACCTACACCACCAACGGCCAGATGTACGGCCTGCTGAAGCGGACAGCCGCCAAGTGCTCCCACATCGCCCAGGTCTACAGCCTGGGCCGCAGCACGGAGGGCCGCGACCTGCTGGCCATCGAGTTCTCCCGTAACCCCGGGCAACACGAGCTCAGTGAGTCCGGACCTAGTCGCCGCGGTAACAAAGGGGGATTCTGGGACCCCTTGATTGACACTTGAGACCCCCTAAAAGCTTTAATAGTTTAATGTGGGGGGCTCCAGAGAAATATTGTTGTGTTGTTCATTCGTATGTTGCCGTTGAACACTCGGTTGATTCTTGTCTGCCTCATCGTCTTCCTCCCTGTTCTCCTCTCCTTCCCAGTGGAGCCGGAGATCAAGCGAGTGTCCAACATGCATGTTCTCATCTTAATGTCTGCTCCCCTCCCCTCCACCTCCCACCCCACCGTGACATCGCCTCTCCCTTCCCGTTCTCCTCTCCCCCTCCCAGTGGAGCCTGAGATCAAGCTGGTGGGCAACATGCACGGTAACGAGGTGCTCGGCCGCCAGCTGCTCATCTACCTGGCCCAGTACCTGTGCTCCGAGTACACGCTGGGCAACGAGCGCGTGCAGGCGCTGGTCAACAGCACGCGCATCCACATCCTGGCCTCCATGAACCCCGACGGCTACGAGCTGGCGGCCGCAGAGGTAGAGGACAGCAGCGACCGGGACCCAAACCACCAGGAAGTAAATACTGTTAAGATTGAGGAAAAAAGAAAGATCAACCTGCCATTATCCGCCTCTGTCCCGCATGGCTTGTCTGCTCTGTCTGTCTGTCTGTCTGTCTGTCTGTCTGTCTGTCTGTCTGTCTGTCTGTCTGTCTTAAAGGGGACATATCATGCCACCAGGTGTGAGTGTGATTAGCCTTACAAGCCCGGAAATCCGCCCCATATGACATCACTAGTGGGCGTGTCCACCTAGATCTCTGCTGGACGGATGAGCAACGTTTGCTTCAGTCCACCGGGTAGTCTGGTAGACCGATCCATCCAGCACAGATCTAGGTGGACACGCCCACTAGTGATGTCATATGGGGCCGATTTTCGTGACGGTTGTAAGGCTAATCGCACTCACACCTTGTGGCATAATATGTCACCTTTAAGACAGACAGACATCTCTCTGTCTAGCTAACCTGAACTCAGGGACCCCGTATCCAACTGAACCCTCAGTTGGATAAGGGACCACTATCGCCCCCTGCTGAATCTGTTCGGAATTTCCATTTCCATCACTTGTTTTTCCAATTGGGATTTCCTGCTCTTTTTGGTGATGCATGCAGTGCATTTGGGACTTTTCCAATTCCTATTCCTATCCTTTCCTTTTCATTCAACGTCATGTCAGACTGACATAACCTTCCAATGTTTGTATGTTTAAAAGGGCCTCAGATGTTACCCTTGCATCTTAGCACACCCCTGCAAACAGAAACATATTGGAACGATCTTCTGTATGCAAAGATATAGATTAAAGACAGCTGCATAGCAATATTTAATACACTGCAAAGTGAATTTGATATTGCTTGCTAAAATTTGATTGCCAAATATTTTCTACAAAAATATTTATGATGCAATGCACTGAATGTTTTTTGAGTTTAGCCACTGATAGACATTGAGGCATGGTCTGTCTGTCTGGTTTTCTGAATCAACTGCTTTGGTAGTTTATTAAGCAAGTTTATAAAGCAATAAGTAAATGTGTGAAGAAAAGTCACATCTGAGAGAAAAATACATTTGTCTAAAACATATATATTATGACATATATATTTGACAAATGTATTTCCATTGATTTGCAATAGTTTCTTTGCCATATTTGTATGAATGTGAAATATGGGACAAATAAAATCTATCTTTGCACAATAGTTGTTGGATAGATTGGACATTATATAAATGTGTATGATATTACACATCTGTAAGGTTGTGTCTTAACTGCCACAACATCGGATACATGGTCATCATCTTTGACATCTTAACATTTTTACTCAATTCAATTTACTCATTTAACTCCTCAATTTACTCATATTCATACTGAATTCATATGTCTTACATGTTTTTGAATTAAATAACCACTAATATCTAACAGCCAGCGTATTAAGCTCTGTATTAACAGTGCTATGTAGCTCTGTATTAACAGTGCTATCTGCTGTATGTAGCTCAGTGCTAACAGTGCTATCTGGCCTATGTAGCTCTAGGTTAACAGTGCTATCTGGCCCATGTAGTTCTGTATTAACATTGCTAGATGTAGATGGCATATGTAGCTCAGTGCTAACAGTGCTAGCTGGCATATAGCTCTGTATTAATAGTGCTAGCTGGCCTATGTACCTATGTATTAGCAGTGCTAGCTGGTATGTAGCTCTATGTTAACAGTGCTAGCTGGCCTATTTAGCTCAGTGCTAACAGTGCTAGCTGGCATATAGCTCTGTATTAATAGTGCTAGCTGGCCTATGTACCTATGTATTAGCAGTGCTAGCTGGTATGTAGCTCTATGTTAACAGTGCTAGCTGGCCTATTTAACTCAGTGCTAACAGTGCTAGCTGGCCCATATAGCTCTGTATTATCAGTGCTAGCTAGCATATGTAGCTCTGTATTAACAGTGCTAGCTGGTCTATGTAGCTCTGTGTTGACAGTGCTAGCTGGTAAGGAGCTCTGTATTATCAGTGATACTGGCCTATGTAGCTCTGTATTAACAGTGCTAACTGGCCTATTTAGCTCTGTATTAACAGTGCTAGCTGGCCTATGTAGCTCTGTATTAACAGTGTTAGCTGGCCTATGTAGCTCTGTATTAACAGTGCTAGATGGCATGTAGCTCTGTATTAACAGTATTAGATGGTATGTAGCTCAGTGCTTACAGTGTTAGCTGGCATGTAGCTCAGTGCTAACAGTGCTAGCTGGCCTATGTAGCTCTGCGTTAACAGTGCTAGCTGGTATGTAGCTCAGTGCTAACATTGCTAGCTGGTATGTAGCTCAGTGCTAACAGTGCTAGCTGGCTGAACTCCTCCTCAGGGCCCACTAATGAACGGATGGACCAACGGACGCGGCAACGCTCAGAACATTGACCTGAACCGGAACTTTCCGGACCTGACCTCGGTCCTGTACCGCAACCGGCGCAGCCGACACTACCGCACCGATCACATCCCCATCCCTGACTCCTTCTGGTTCGGGAAGGTGACCAAGCTACTCCATTCTCAACTAAATATGTATTTCTAAGCATATATATTCATACTAGATATTATATATTTTAGATTATATCTATCCATCTATCCACCCATCCGTCCATCCATCCATCCATCCATCCATCCATCCATATCTATGATTATTAATATTATTATCATCATTATTTTTGTATGAATTCCTATTATTATTATTGTTGTTCTTATTTACATATATATATATTGCAAGCTGGCAATATGCATAATTATATGTTTTATTAATAGGCCTACTTTGTATAACCTTATTACTGTTATTATACCTATATCAATAGTTATACTGTTGTGGCTGCTGTTTTTTTTATTATAAATAGTCATTGTTATAATTATTAATATTTTAATTATTAGTCGTAGCAGTGGGGTAAGTAGCATTTACACTGGAACGCAAACTAATGTCTTATTTTTCATATTATTTCCTCGCTGGCCTGTAGGTGGCGCCAGAGACCTATGCAATGATGAAGTGGATCCGCTCAATTCCTTTCGTACAGTCCGCCAGCCTCCATGGCGGGGAGCTCGTTATCTCGTATCCGTTTGACTTCTCGCGACACCCGCAGGAGGAAAGGATGTTCTCCGCGACTCCAGATGAACTGGTGGGCGGGGCAGACAAATATATTCTAGAACATACTGAAAATATCCCAGATAGAGGGGGGGGCAGTTAAGGTCTGGATGGGGCAACGGTAGATAAATTAAATTAGACAAAATCTGACAAATATTTGCTACAAACACACACGCACATATATGATATTATTGTTGTTATGGGTCAATTTGTGCATTGGTTTTCTTTCTTAGCAATTTTACCTTAATTGATATTGCTTTTTTCCACAAAAACACAAGATTTCAAAACCAAACAAATATAAAAAGCGTTCCCATTCCCTCCCGCTGCCCTCCCTGTTACGATGGTGACCCCCAGGCCTTCAAACACCTGGCCCGCACCTACGCGGACTCCCACGCCACTATGTCCAACAACGACACGGACCGGTGCGGGGCCTCGTTCTACCGGAACGGGGGCATCATCAACGGGGCCTTGTGGTACAGCTTCGCAGGCGGTGAGTGACCGAACCACCTGCCCTGAAGCTCATCAGAATCAGAATTACTTTTATTTAGTGCTGACATGCGATTAAAATATTTAATCGCGATTAATTGCATTAATGTCATCATTTTGTTCTATGCTAAATATCCCTTGATTTCTTTGTCCCATTAATTTTTCTCATTTTAATGCTCTTATCAACATGGAGAAGTGCATTGGTTTGCCTTGTGCAAATGTTTTTTTTATTGATAACAACATTGGCATATACTGATCAAAACAGGACGATACAAAAAAAAAGCCTGTAGTGCAATTAAACGATGAACACATGCCTTGAACATAGCAGTCAGGCTACAGCTTCTTTGTTTTGAGCCAAAGAAAAAAAAAAAAAAAGGATTGCACCCAAGTACCCAAGAGTACAATTCTTAGGCTTGGTGTCTTAGAATGTGTCTACACTTGTCTGAGAGTCATTCAGAACCGAGTTATGAAGGATTGTTGTTGTGGAGCTATTAGTCTTACTATAATATGCAATTATATTCAAATTATATTTACCTTGCTTATGTAATTACTATTCAATTTTAAAGGAATTGTATTCATTCTCCTCGCACCTAGAGATACCTCCCTTCCTCTCTGTAATTGAGAGGTGAAAGATATATGTTGGCGTTTGAATTGCCACTGTAGCCACAAAGTCTGATACTAAGGCCATGCCAATCGACTGACTGTTTTGTAGATTCCTTTAACTGTCTTGCAGCCTCGCAGACCTCACTTCCCCCATAGTATATTGCAGTTAAACTTTGTAACCTTTGTATTAACTACCCGCAATGCAAAGTTTCCCTGTAAGAATCGTGTTCACCGATTGTCTCGTTCAATGCATTCTTGGTATCTTCGCTGTCTTTATCTTCCCATGATCATGCTCTAAAATAAATCTAATATTTTGTGTCTTAAAAACGTAATCATTCTCCATCAATTGTGCTCCTTCTCACAACCTCTGTTCTGGTCGCAGGTATGTCCGACTTCAACTACCTGCACACCAACTGCATGGAGATCACGGTGGAGCTGGGCTGCGATAAGTACCCCACAGAGGCCGAGCTGTACCCCGAGTGGAAACGCAACAAGGAGGCTCTGCTCAGCTTCATGGAGTCGGTGAGTGTGCGAGGTCAGCAGGTATCAGTGTGGTTTAGCGGTGTGACTGAGACGTCTCTTCCCCCTCCCAGGTCCATCGGGGGATTAAGGGCGTGGTGAGGGACATGGACGGCTATGGAATCAAAGGGGCGACCATCGCCGTCAGGGGAATCAGGAAGGACGTGACCACAGGTAGACGCGCCCTTCCTCCTCCTCCTCCTCCTCCTCCTCCTCCTCCTCCTCGTCCCCAGGTCACAGTATCGCCTGCCTCGGTGGAATCCTACCTGAGTTTGTCCTCACCTTGTGTTGCCATGTGTTCACAGTGCTGATACACGTGTAATGAGTTACCTTTACCTTTACATTCAGGGCATTGAGCAGACATTTTTATCCAGAGCGACTTACGATAAGTACATCCGTCAGAAGAAAGAGAAACGACACTATATCGTGGTCGGTACAGTAAGGAGGTTCATAGAACCGAGTGCCAAGCACCGATACCCGCTCTACCAACAGGAGGTGGACCGGAAGGTTGCTAGTTCGATCCCCCGGCTCCTCCTAGCTGAGTGTCGAGGTGTCCCTGAGCGAGACGCCTCACCCTGACTGCTCCTGACCAGCTGGCTGTCGCCCTGTGTGGCTGACACCGCCATGAGCCGTTGGTGTGCGAGTGTGTGCATGAATGGGTGAATGTTAGGCAATATTGTAAAGCGCTTTGAGTGGCCACTGGTTAAAGCGCCTGTGAAAAAGTGTTTCCTCGACGCACATGGTTGTTGTTAAAAAGCATATTTTAACTTTAAACAAATAGCACAACCGTCGAGTCACTTGCACAACTCAAGCCTCCCTCCAGTCTAAAACTCTGGCCCTCTTAAGGAGCACCAGAATGGGTGTGGCTCAATTAGCCCATGAGCCACAGCTGCAGACTATTACGGCTAACAGCCAGGAATATGTGCATCTTTGGTTTAAAAAAGTGAAGATGCCATTCACATCTTCATGACGCGCCGTATGAAGGCCGTCTGTTTACCTCTGTCCTCATCTCCGTACCCGTGTCTCGTGTCATCCTCCAGCGGAGGACGGGGACTACTGGCGTCTCCTGAACCCCGGGACCCACATCCTGACGGCCACGGCCAAGGGCTACTCCCGGGTCTCCAAGCGCGTCCGCCTGCCCCACAACATGCTCAAGGCCGGGGTGGTCGACTTTGTCCTGAAAAAGGTGAACGCTGCACTATGTCATTTGTTTGTACGCCAGCATATGGTTGATTAGATGTCGATTGTCTTGTGATTGTTGTCAGGTTTGTTATTATGTTCGTTATATAAAATAAGGATAACTTGTTAGTATAGATCCATTTTAACTCTGATTTACTAGCACCAGAACAATGTTCCAAGGGACCCTTAACAGGTGCCTTATGGTGCGTTTCCACTGCAGGGTGCGGAACGGATCGGATCGCAAAGATGCGGGTCGGGTCGCGTTTCCACCGCCAAAAGTGGGCGTGACCTGGACTTTGCCGTACCCGTTCCGGCCCCGTTCTCGGGACTCCTCCGTTGGGGTACCGCAAACGAGACGAGACGCCTGAAAGGGTCCCGTGAAATTCTAGCTACACCCCCCCTCCGTTGATTGGTCGACAGAATCGTCACTTCCGGGTGACGCGGGGATAAAAACAAACGAACAGTAGCCTCGAGGTATTATTCTTTACAATTAACTTGTCGCGTAAAACGCTTGCTTGGGCGAACAAGGAGGTGGAGACGTTCGTCTGCATTCTTGGGGAGGAAGACGTTTTTTTACGATGTTTACGTAGCTGCCGCGGCGATCGACATCCGGCCTACCTCAAAGGGATTAGAGCGGCATTAGAGCGCCCCCTAAGGCATGGGAGTAACAATGCATACTTTTGACTCTCCATTGCATGCATAAAAGTTGTCGTGTTTATCAGTAACTTTTTATCTACTGCTGCCATGTGTTCGGTCAGAATCATTTAAAGTGCATGAAACCCACCCAACCGCTCCTTGATTAGCGTCGCTTTCTTTCCGAAATCAATCTCCAACAATCAATATCGTCGGTAGAGTGGAAAGATATAAGAAAGTCTCAGTTTGAATCAAAGGGATGACGGCAGCGACCGTTCAGCATCAGTGCTGTCCTCATCAGCACTCTCATCTACGACCTTGTTCCTATTCCTTCCTTTCCTTTATCTGTGTCCTCCCTTCCTCCATTCCTCCTCCTTCCCCTCTCCTTCCTCTTCCTTTCCTCCTCCATCCTCCCTCTTCCCTTATCCCTTCTTTCATCTTCCCTCCCTCCTCCCTCCTCCCACCTTCCCCCCTCCCTCCCTCCTCCCCTCCCTCCTCCCCTCCCTCCTCCCCTCCCTTCCTCCCTCCTCCTTTCCTCCCTCCCTCCTCCCCTCTTCCTCTCTCCTCCCCTCCTCCCTCCTCCCCTCCTCCCTCCTCCCCCCCCCCCCCCTCCCCCGCCCCTCCCCCCTCCCCTCCCCCCCTCCTCCTCTCCCTCCTCTCCCTTCCATCAGGTTCCGTTGGAGCCCGACATCGACGACCACTTCTTCCCAATGGCCGACTCCTGGGAGCGCTTCGACCCCTACAACCAGTTTGAGCGCTACGGCGTGGTGGCGCGCGGCGAGGAGGGCCTGGAGCGCCAGGAGAAGCCCTGGTGGTGGAACTACTTCTCCCAGTTCTCCTTCTCCCCCCCGACGTGGCTGCTGCGTAACGTCTAGACACCGGGCCCGACCAGAGAGAGAGGGAAACGCTTAACGCTAATGTAGCATTGTAGGAGCGACCGGTAATGGAGCGGATATTTGCTATCGAAGTGAGGGAGAGGGAGCCATTACGGGTTACATGTATCAAAGGAGGAGGAGGAGTGGTCCCATGTGCTTCACTGGCAGAATGGGAAACAGGCTAAATATAATTCCAATCCGAAACCTTGGCTTTAGCTCCGTTTTTACGTTTGCTGTTGCATTAAAAGCAACGCCTGGAAGTGAATGAATTAGAGCATGTAGAATTATTTATAAAAGGTGGATCATTTGTGTTTTGTCAGTAGCATCGCAGTCACTACTTTACGTTGTCTCTCTTTTTTTACTCTGATCGACGACAAAGACAATGATGAGATGAACAGTAAGGCTTGGTTTTCTTTCGGTGGTCTAGGTGCTTTCTCTACAGGTGGTGTATTATCTTCAGACTGTTGTGCATCTCAGTGTCTGGAGCGAAATGGTTTAGAACGTGTCTATGTGCAGCTTGTCTTTGCCATGTATTCTCCTTTCGTAATATCCCCTGACAGCAGGAGTTACCCTGTGGTTTTTAAGGATGACAAATCCACATAGTTCTCATTAACAAGAAAGTGTGATTTTCCAACCACTTTGCTGTAGGTTCAAATGTTCTTCTTCATAGGTCACGTCCATAGCTATATGTCTTGGTAATGTATTCAAGGTCATGTCGAAGCACTACCTGTCAAATATATTACCAATAATAAGATCTGACATCTCTAAATACAAAACACGGAAATCAAATGTTTTCCATTGTACCTCATCTCACCTGTGTTTCTTGTTCAATTAAATGATGCTCTTAATAAATTATGTTCATCATTTAACTGGACAATTATCTTAAAACTTGTTATTGAGGCAGTTGAACTATTAAGTCACAAGATGGTGCTAAAGAACATATTTTTTGCTTGAAAGTAATGACCAAGACTCTATCACGCACGTTAACACACGGATACACGCATGCATTCACGCACATGCACACGCATGCCTGCATAAGCGCACGCTCACACACTCACACAAACGCTTACATACATAAGATCAAAAGGCTTTTTGCTGTAGAGACGCATTGTTCCTTCAAATGCATAACGTGATACTTTTAAGGAGTTTTTTCTTCTAAACCCTCACTATTTGAATAAAGCTGTATGCTAGTATCCACTGGGCATTTAATACTTCAGTTATGAATCATCAATGAAGCAGAAGTAAGCAGCAGAGTAGGCTTTTTCAGGCCAGCCAGGGTAAGTGAGCAAGGCTCCTGCATAAAGGACTCAAACAACATAATAGAGTATTAAAGTTAATGTTAAGTGTTTTCTCATAATGGATGATGGATGTGTGTGTGTGTGTACGTGGGGGGGGAAGGTATTTTTGTGTGTGTGTGTGTGTGTGTGTGTGTGTGTGTATTAGTGTGTGCACGTGTGTGTTTTAAGTGCACACAAATTACATATATTTGGCATTTCCTTAAATTACATTGAATCTAACTAGTGCAATTTTCTTTTCATGCTGTGGATGGGGGGGGAAGCTTAATTTTCCACTAAAGCAAATGCCCCCTGATCTAATTGTACAGGTAATTTGTGAAACAGGCGTCTGGGTAATGAAGCTGTCTAATAAGTTGCAGGGGGACACTCAATCACAGCCGTATATGACCCTATCCTGAAGCGTGTTTAAACAGGGTTCAACTAAGGAACAAGCTGCCACGCGGAACAAAACAACTAGAAAACTGCTTACTTTTATTTTACAGCTGCTATTTGTTTTCTGGTGAGAACATTTCTGCTTACTTTTATCTCGAAGAATGTTGAGGAAAAATGAGTCAACTAGTAAACTGCCACTTATATCTCAATAAGCTTTGGTCAAACTGTATTTTTAAGCTCCAATCAAGGATAAATCAAGAACCAAATCAAACATGTCAAATTAATGAATTTGATTATTAAAATAGGCCTGTGATTTAATTAGCCAGAACAAAGGCATTTTTAAATTACAAATGTTATCTAGAGCAATGCACACAAACATGAAATATATGAATTGACGCCACCAAAGTACACAATGAAATTACACTATACTTGTTAATTAATTAAAGTTTCATATCATATCTGTTTCACTGATTAACAACGCCGTCATTCACGCAACTCAACCAGCAGTGGTCGGTCACCTCTGAAACGGAGAAAGCCTTGGGGTGAATCGCGTGCCGTGCCAACCCTCTTCCTCCGTCCTGTCCATCTGCCGAGCGGTTTACAGCAAAGTGACCTGTGCTTGAACTAAAGTACATGTATTAATCCCCCGCATATGCATTACCCATCCGATAATTACACGGACGGAGCCCTGGAACATGGATCACAATACGAATCAGGGCCTGCAGCAAATGCCCGCGGTGAGCTGACTGGACAGCAGGATGGAGAATAGGTTTAGCTTCAAATGTGTGGTCGCATTGCACAACACAAATTAATACATGATGCATACACAATTTAGACAGTTTTACTTTGCTTGTAAACTGGGAGCACACTCTCAACGGTTGAGGGTTGGATTATAGTCTCAGACCTATAGGTGTCTGATAAACCCGCCGCTTCTAGAGTCGAAGCAACAGCACGTTTTCGTACCTCCAACAGTTTTTTCAAGATGGCTCTTAAAACCATGCTATAATTATCTTCTTTCCAAGGCAATGTGTTCCCAGATGCCTCCTCCTAATGTTCTTGGAATGAGTTTCCATCTGGCGCCCCCCCCTCACCCCTCCTCACCC
>NC_082384.1:25037111-25043960 GCF_031168955.1 Gadus macrocephalus | reverse complement strand
ACAGATCAGTCGTGACAGCTTGCTTGTCATTCGGACATCGTTCAAGCGTGTTGCTGTCACCAGAAACATTTATAGATATAAATAGAATGTGTGTGTGTGTGTGTGTGTGTGTGTGTGTGTGTGTGTGTGTGTGTGTGTGTGTGTGTGTGCGTTTGCGAGTGTGTTTGTATGTGTGTGTTACCTGTACGTCAGAAATGTTTGAATGGATGTCATGTTATGGATCATCTTTCTCTTCATTCATTCTTCTTCATTCTCTTCATTGTATTATAATGATTAAAAACATTTTGAGTTATTGAATCATTAGACTCTTGTTAGGACTGCAGTCAAATATTTACAGCATAAGCCATGAAGCCTGTATTTGGTTTGCAGATTGAGTGTCAGGGTTAGGGATCCGGGCCTTATGGTGTAACTTCACATTTCAGGTCAGAATTAGCCAGCTAAATTACTACTCTCCATTCTGACTCATAATGGTGAGCTGACCCAAAGAACATGTAGACCATCATGATTTGAAAATACACACAAAACCCAAAACAATATTTTATCCTGATAATGGCTTTTTCCCAACCCATTGGTCAGAATCTGACAAATGGAATCCGACAAAAATATTCTGGTTTGCGAATTACCTGAGATCAGGATGTGATTATCGGCTGATGATAATGTTTGAATACAATAATTGTATGATTGAAAATTATCCCAACATATTTGTGATTTCCCATTTACTTGGAAAATGATACAAATCCGTTCCCATTCCAGCAGAAGACACACAGCAGCCTGTGTGTGTATTACAGAACACTCTGTGACCTATAAAGTCTGCAGGCCCACTTACTAACCCCCCCTGCTTCTTCAGAGTGCACTTACTGACACACACACACTCACACACACACACACACACACACACACACACACACACACACACACACACACACACACACACACACACACACACACACACACACACACACACACACACACTCTCACACACACACACACACACACACACACACACACACACACACACACACACACACACACACACACACACACACACACAAACACACACAGTCCTAGCTGTTTCTAAGATTGGCCTGACGGCATCATGTCATATGAATATGTTTTGACAGCTATATTTTCAAGAGGTTCAGTCAAAAATGGTGCCTCAAAACAGTGCACCGTTTTAGAATGTGTTCAGTTTGTTTTTCATTACAACGTCATTGAAAAGCATCAGCACACAAGCCAGTGAACAAAGTAGACTATAATTAAATTGCTGTTTTTTATGCGAATAAAATTGAAGAGACAGCGTGTCCTTTTAGCAGGTGACGGCCTAATATGCCATTTAGGATAATTTCACAAACAATTTTAGCAGTGCACAACTTACAAATATATAAATATATGTATACTCATTGCAGCTTCTGACTCTCCTTTTCATCATCATCAAAATGTTTTATTAAACGCAAGACAAAAGTGAGAATTTTAAATGTCAGGTTGGCTGAACAGTAAAGTCTACTGCAGGCCTACAAATCTGTCATTTAATATCACGGATTTGTTCAAATGTTCCCCACATATTCACATTCAACTCCCAAAATGTTGAATAAATTACATAATATTTGAATAATACTTCTTGAATTATGATGTAATTAATATTTGTTCTGGAAATTGGTTGAATAGGCCTATTGGCACAGCTTGGCATAAAACAAGAACGGGTGTTTTGCTAAATAAAATAACAACATGCTCGAAACATCAAAAATAAATTGGTAATTACAATCATTTAAATACAACAGTAATTTAATTTATTTAAAAAAGTTATGTTACAGCAAAAAACATGCAAATTGCTATAGTTTCTTTGGTGACTTATACAACTGTAAATGTCCTTATCAATAGTATTCTTAAAAACAACACTAATAACAATTTATAGAAATATTTCGTAAACAATTTATTTCTGCCCAGTTTCATATCTTCCCACTGTCCGCAGGGCGCGTAAAACGGAGGTCAGTTTTCGCTGCAAAGCTGCAGTCCTCTTTCAAATCCTGCTTGGTTTAAAAAATAAATAGTGCCGAATGCGCTCTCCATACGCCTGTTTAAGCACAGCCTACTTCAGCCGTCTCTTTACGCGTGAATCTTCGTTTGAACAGCAGAAAAAGCGCAGAACAGTCGCAATGGAAACGTGAATGTTTTGAAGCTCGTCCACAGACCTCCATCCATGTCCGCGTCCCCAAGGAGACGCGCCGGGGGTCCCATGGATCATAAGTCCCCGTCGTAGAGACTGAAGTACTTGCTGGCGTTGGAGAAGCAGAGATAAGGCGCGCTGCTCCCGGGGTACACGATTGGCAGAGGCACGGGCAGCAAGCATCTCCCAAGGAGGTTGGTCTCTTTGTACAAGGCCGGCAGCTGCCCCACCACCATGGCTTTGTTGTCAGAAAAATCAGCGCAAGACCCCCCCTCCATGTCGGTGGATATCTGACGTTTCAACTTATTCCTGCGGTTCTGGAACCAGATCTTGACCTGAGTTTCTGTGAGCTGGAGGGAGCTGGCGAGGCAGGCTCGCTCAGCGCTGCTCAGATAGCGTTTCATGTCAAAGGTAGACTCCAACTGGAAGATCTGTCTCTTGGAGAAGATGGTGCGCGTCTTCTTCTTGGTGATGATCTTGCCGTCCTTGTTTGAGCTGCTGCCGTCCTTCTGGAGGAAAGTGGTGGTGGTGGTGGTGGAGCAGCTGTCGTCGCAGCTGCTGTCCCCGCCGCTGTCGAAGCGCCCGTCGGTCGCCTTCTTCGGCTCTTCACGGTGGATTTCGGTGCTTTCCGGCGACGCTACGCTGTCGGTGAGCGCGCCTGGAAAACAACATTGATGTCGCGTTACGTCAGGTGAGAACAAGCAATGAAACACAACACAACCACACACACAATCGGCCGATCTGTTGTAGCAGGACCACCACTCAGGCCTGGATGGTCTGACACAGAAAACACCAGCGTAAATAAAATACTTTGCGTAATGACAAGTTTATAATCCCCCTTACCTCGTTCGTGGCGTCCCGTGACCGAGTCGTGCCTCCGTTGAACTTCCTTGTCCTCTTCACAGTGACTTTTGAAAGCGTCTTTACGCATAACCCACGTGCCCTTGTCCCCCTGCGTCCTGTCCGAGTAGGACTCATTCTTTGCCTTGGTGTTCAAGTTCAGGATGCTGTCGATGGTGAACTTTAGCGAGGCGGCGGTGGGGCGACATGGTCCGTGCGCTTTGTTCATATCTCCGACACGTTGTGTTGGTCTGTCTGCCTTTTAGTTCCGCCGCGGGATTCGAGTCGCTTCTGTCTCTGAACCGAAGGGGGTCCTCGCGGCTGACATCAGATGATTTCAGGCACCATCCTACCTTCCACTGCTGGGAAGACTGCTGGCCTCGCGTAGTACTGGCTCCTCTGCAGACGTACGCAGCGAACGGGTTGCGGTTTGACTCTCATCCATTGGCCGAGAGGCACGCGGAGCCAGTGGCCAGTCACGTGGAAGGGGAGGGAGGGAGGGAGGGTTGTTGGTTCTTCCTCCCACCGCCCCGTTCATACGGGCTCGCTCTCCGTTTCGAATAATAATATAGTTTGGTGGTTAATATCGCCAAATGAGATGAAATGAGATGAGGTTAATATCGCTGCTCCTTCAGTATGTTGTTGTGACTAAATTAGAGTCGTGCATGCGTGTGTCTGTGTACTTGAGTGCGTGTGTATTTGCGCGTGTGTGCGTGTGTGTGTGTGTGTGTGTGTGTGCGTGCGTGCGTGTGTGTGTGTGTGCGTGCGTGCGTGCGTGCGTGTGTGCGTGTGTGTGTGTGTGTGTGTGTGTGTGTGTGTGTGTGTGTGTGTGTGTGTGTGTGTGTGTGTGTGTGTGTGTGTGTGTGTGTGTGTGTGTGTGTGTGTGTGTGTGTGTGTGTGTGTGTGTTTGTGCGCTTGAGTAAGGACAATCCTCCTCCAAATATCAAATATTTATCTATTTTTACAAATAGATATTTACAGATATAAGAGTGAACCTTCTTAAAATCATCAGCCTTGCACGACTTTTTTCCCCTTGAAAATTACCTTCACTTATAATAACTCTTACACAATATTCAACTATTATTTTATAGGCCTACGTTTGGATATCATTTGTTACAAATGAACGCCGCCTTCATAAGGGAAGGGTTTGGTCACATAAAACAATTATATTAACATCTCCAATCTCCCTGCTACTTAATAAGGCAAATAATATGATACATTTCCATTTTGATGGTGATGAATTTTTTAAACATGGCCAGCAGGTTTTACTGGAACATAATCATTAAATTAATAAGCAGCTGAAATGCCGGCTGAATTCTTCTAAATGTCAACTTTATTGCTATGCGTTAACGTAACGATGGAGTCTGCTGTTTACAGTCAGCCAGGCTCCATTAGGCTACTCACTGTCCCTAATTAAATATCCTAATCAGTTACACTTGTACCCATTAAAGAGGAGAATGCTTGTTAGGCCCTAGTCCTATAGATCTAAACTAAGAGGCCTGAATTTAAATGCGCAACCGTCACATCCTTCTAAACAGTAAGGCACAACACGCTGCAACTTCTTGTGCGTATACATTTTTATTTTTCTAACGTGTGGAAAAAATTGACAATGTTAAAAATGTGAGGCATATAAAAGTCTGCAAAAATATGTGTCATCAATAATACAATAACAAGGTCGGCCTCCAGCCCCTAGTCCCGGCATGCTTATAAACCGTAATAACACCGTGATAAGAAGAGTATAGATTTAAACATTTACAAAATGAGCAAACATGAAAATTCATCATTTATCGTGTTGATGGACTGTCATTAAAACACAGCCAACATTTCTTCTTTGGGCCTCGGGGGGTTTATTGCACGGGTCAGTTAGAATATAAAATAGATATGCATAAATGCTAATAATAATTATAATAAAGAGATGTATAGTCCTTAAACCAGGCCTGTCATCTGTGACCTCAGCAGACTCATGGAGTGAGCGAAAGAGGTCAGAGGGTAGCGGAGGGAGTTCGAGAACACTGGGGGCGAGCCCTGGGATAACTGGGATAACTGGGACAGCTGTGACAGGTTGAATCCGTGTGGCGGCGGCGCTGCGTGTCTGGGGGCCTCGTGGTACAGGATGGGGACGCGCACGATCCTCTGCGACGCGTGAGAAGGAGCAACGTGCGCCGACGCCTCTATGTCCGCCGCCAGCTGTCTCTTCCACTTGTTCCTCCGGTTCTGGAACCAGATCTTCACCTGCGTCTCGGTGAGCTGCAGCGACGCCGCCAGGCCCGCCCTCTCCGAGCTGCTGAGGTACCGCTTCAGGTCAAAGGTCGACTCCAGCTGGAAGACCTGACTGCGGCTGAACACCGTCCGGGTTTTCTTCTTGCGCACGGCGCCCGGGTCCAGCGGTGCGTCGTGGTCCGACCTGTCTCCGTCGTCGTCTTCTCCGTCGTCCGTCAGGTTCCCGTCGCTCGTCTTCTGGTCGTGGCCGTCCGTCGGATCCGACAGATCGGAGGAGTCTCGGTCGGAGGTGTTCACCGAGGAGCAGCAGCGTTCCTCTCCCGGGCTGCTGGCGTCGTCCCTCGGACCTGAGAGGACGGAGTGGCACAATTATGGCATTGCACTCCTGATTAGCCCTGGAAGGAGGGATCCCCCACTCTGAAGGAGGGATCCCCCACTCTGAAGGAGGGATCCCCCACTCTGAAGGAGGGGTCCCCCACTCTGCGTTCCTTCTTTAGATTTCTTACTTGCTAATTAAGGGAGTTTCTTCTTGCCCTCTGTGGGGTTAGGGTGGGGGGGGGGGGGGGGGGGTCATAAAAACACCGCCGGTTAAGCCCTTTGAGACTCGACCTGTGATTAAGAGATATACAAATGCAATTTAATTTAATTTAATTTAAGTTAGAGGGGGGAAGGTTTAGCCTGGGTGGTTATGACAGCCATACTGAAGCAGGCCCCGGCTCAGAGAGAACCTGAGGGCCTCTGGGCGCTATGTTATGGAGGTTATGATATGTTATGATTATGATAGGTCATGATAGATTATGATAACTATACTGAAGTGGTGCCCATGCTCACATGGGCTCCTGGGGGCATCGGGTTGATGAGGGTGACCAGAGACGGGGACACGGGGACACCAAAAGTGCACTGGAACGCTAATCGACAGGGCGTGAAACGCTGACGTGAGGAGACAATCGCCCTGCAAAGGCTTTCCTCTGCGTATTTATAGCCTCCTTCCTCGGTACTCTCACACCGCGCCGGTAAATCCGAGCTGGACTCCGGTTAAAGCGCTCATAAATAATGTTTGTGTATTTTTGGTAAGTGTTCTCATCACATGTCTCTATAAACAGATGCCAGGATGACAGCCACGGAGACGATGGGTCTGCCCATGTCACACTGAAGGGTCTTAGTTCCTAAAGGTTTATGGTTAATTTCATTAATTTGCACAAAATAGGTTTAGGGTTAATTCATCCATTCATTCATTTGCACTATCCACACCATTTTTTTTACATTTCGTTGACGTTCCCCGAGAGAGTTGTCCTGATTGTGGATGTTGTCACTGTTTGGTGTCTCGTCTCTTCTGCAGTGGAAGCCTGGATAAAAGTCTCCCTGGATAACGAGTATAAAACTATAAAACTATATAGCGCACTGCGTGGAGCACTTCTCTGAGATGTAGACCGGAATTAAGAGGCCTGTATTTAAACATGTAGCCCTGACATCTTTCTGAATATTTAGACAGAACACGTTGCGACTTTTCTATAAAACTGTACTCACTGCTCGGTGTCTCGTATGCCCTGCAGTGGAAGTCAGGCCCGCTGTCCTCCCACTGGAAAGCCGACCTGACGTCTGGAGAACCGCTGAGCACGACAGAC
>NC_082384.1:25014611-25032111 GCF_031168955.1 Gadus macrocephalus | reverse complement strand
ACCTATGTTTTCTTTATAAACCTCCTAAACGATATTATTATAAGTATTTGTATTATTAGGTTTTATTCAGTCTATCTACCTATTGTTGTTTTATTATAATTATGATTGTCATTAATATTATTATTATCCTTATCATCAATATTATCATTATTATAATTATTATCATTGTTATGATAATTATTGTTGTTGTTTAGTTATATATATAAAGGCCTGTATATATATTATTGTTATTGTTATTAGCTGTAGCCTAGTCCTAAAGGACTAGCCTATATTATTCTTATTATATTATTACAATATTCAATAACAATATTGATATAGGCTATTAGGCCTATATACGGTAATAAGTGTATCAGTAGCCCACATGATTTGACTCGTTTCTTCTGACGGCTTGTGGAAGCGGGTCCCGTCCCAGGAACTATTGGTATTTAGGTGGAAACGCGGATGGGGAATGTCCGTTTGCTTAACCCCTTCACGGCACGTTAACCCCTGTCAGGCCCGCCTCGTCAACGCTGCACAAAGGGTGAGAGAACAGGACCTCTCCCCCCCCCCCCCCCTCTCCCGGACCCCGTCCACGGGGCTGAACAGGACCTCTCCCCGCCTGAGGCCCGTCCACACGGGGCTGAACAGGACCTCTCCCCGCCTGAGGCCCGTCCACACGGGGCTGAACAGGACCTCTTCCCGCCTGAGGCCCGTCCACACGGGGCTGAACAGGACCTCTCCCCGCCTGAGGCCCGTCCACACGGGGCTGAACAGGACCTCTTCCCGCCTGAGGCCCGTCCACACGGGGCTGAACAGGACCTCTTCCCGCCTGAGGCCCGTCCACACGGGGCTGAACAGGACCTCTCCCCGCCTGAGGCCCGTCCACACGGGGCTGAACAGGACTTCTCCCCGCCTGAGGCCCGTCCGGGGCTAACCAGTACGTCTCGCCTTCCGGACCCCGTCCACACGGGCCTAAACGTCTGCGTAAGGGCTTCCCTCACCAACCCTCTGGCCCTGCAACGTTACCGGTATGGGTAAAACGAATCTTAGGAATTAGGTTTTTACAACACACATAGGTTTTTACAATACACTTAGCCGACACTTTACACTCACAGTTTACAGTTAGACTTTACACTTAGACTTTACAATTAACTTTCATTAATTATTATTAGGCCTACTTATACCTCTGTTTTTGTTTATCTTATTATAACTTACTCTATTTTATTTATTATTGTTATCTAGGCTGCTAGGCCTACATATTTTTGGTTATTTTTACAATTTATATTTGTAGGCCTATATATCTTTATTTAATTGATCTTGTATTGTTGCTGCTGTTCTCCTTGGTGACCTGTAGTTTGGTTTATTGTCTCTCTGATGCGATATAGTTTAGGAGGTGGAGTTGTGGCTCCTAGCAGTGTGTAATATGAGATTATAATGTATATCACATTATATGTTATTCTTCATAGAAGACGGCTCGTAGTAGCACGACTCTGCGGGGTTTAAAATGACGCATGCAAACTTTAAATTCACTCCGTCTCACACTTTATTGTTTAAACTACATAGAGAGCTACGGTTTTTGGATGCCATACCATGAAATATGGTAAAAGTTGTACTACTTCAAAGTTGTGCTTATGTATTCAGACAAATCAGACAAAGTCTGAAGTCTGAAAGTAATGCGGATCAGAATCTTGATAGGAGATTAAAATCAACTAGAATCAACCGTGGCTGGTACCACTACCACATCAGCACACTTTACACTTACTCTTTAGCACATTACACTTGACTATATCTTATTATTAGTCATTGCTTATTAACACTGCTTTATTTTCTCTTATTATTACTTTATTTTATTCTATTATTATTATGATCTTTACTATTGTTACATAATTTTAATTTCACTCGGTTTTTTTTACTTTATCTTGTACTTGTGCTGCTATGTGGCTGTTAAGGAAACAAGAATACTTACGACGTTAAATAAGAGGCAGGGAGTAGAGTATACTGCAGGGTCAGTCAGAGACCTCGGATATGTTGGTAAAGGAGCGAGCATCACAGAACTAAATCTAAATTCAGGTGAAAGAAGGCGGAATAGACAGAAGAGGGGATTTCGGCGAATAGCAACCTTGCCCTGAAGCAACATAAAGATATCCAGCAATGTGTGTGTGTGTGTGTGTGTGTGTGTGTGTGTGTGTGTGTGTGTGTGTGTGTGTGTGTGTGTGTGTGTGTGTGTGTGTGTGTGTGTGTGTGTGTGTGTGTGTGTGTCTTACTGCCGCCAGCGCTTGTGAGAGTATGTGTGAGACACATTATAGTGCTTTCTTCAGCCTTGTCACGCAAGGTTAGGGTGAAGCCCCGCCCCTCTCCACCTCACTTCCTGGCTAGGGGTCTAGTTCTGACCTCCCATCAACCAGGGCACACACACACACATAAAACCACACACATACACACACACAAACACACCACACACATAAACATACACACACACATACACACATAAACACACACACAACACACACCCCACACACACACCACAAACTAATGCCCACATATATAAATAGTAAATACCTACGCTCGTCAATGCAGAATAGCACTCAAACATATTAAAACATAAACACACCCACACCCATACAAACACACACACCTTTGCACGCAGACACACAGACACACACAAACACATCCATATGTGTTAATACAATCATGCATGCAGACACATTCTCTCTGGCTGAGGACCAGTGAATATTAAAGAAGTGGTTATGGCCCCCCCACCCAGCGGGGGGCTGGGTGGGGGGGCCATAACCACTTCTTTAATATTCACTGGTCCGTAGTGATGACCGGAGAGCTTCATGTTCGCGGCGGTGAATTATTGAATGTGTCGTCAGTCTGACCCCTCCACTGTCGTCTGAACGTTCTGCTCTCATATCTCTTCTACAGGAGGTGTTCATTAGGATGGGATCTATGCATGATGTGATTAAAGATGAGCTCTAACATAAAGCTTATAGAGTCAATACTGGATAAATACTAACCCTCTGCCGGTAACCTGAACAACAAGTCAGCCATCAGCGACACCCAGCATGTTTGGTAAACTGTTGAACATGATGTCAAATGCACTTTTCAGAACAGATTCTATTACGTGTGTTGAAATGCGTCAGGAATATGTTCTCTTCTTATATGTTGATGTGTTGCCCCCTTCTTTTGATATAGACCCAAAGGTATAATTGTATATTTCAATCAGCAATACTGATCTTTGATCATGAAAACAACAAATTATCATCCTAAAGCTCTGGTTTCAAGACTTTATATTTGATTTGATTAAATTATATGATGTAGCTTTTCCTATTTTTTCTCTCCCCCTCCTCCTTTCTGTGTGTGTGTGTGTGTGTGTGTGTGTGTGTGTGTGTGTGTGTGTGTGTGTGTGTGTGTGTGTGTGTGTGTGTGTGTGTGTGTGTGTGTGTGTGTGTGTGTATGTGTGTGTGTTTGTGTGTGTGTGCGCGTGTGTGTGTTTGTGAGCGTCTTACCGTTTGTGTGTTTGTATATATATGTGTGTGTGTGTGTGTGTGTGTGTGTGTGTGTGTGTGTGTGTGTGTGTGTGTGTGTGTGTGTGTGTGTGTGTGTGTATATATGTGTGTGTCTCTGAATGTGAGTGCGTGTGTTTATCTGTGTGTCTTTGTTTACCTGTGTGTGGGTATGTGTGTGCAAGTGTGTGAATATGTGTGTGTGTGTGTGTGTGTGTGTGTGTGTGTGTGTGTGTGTGTGTGTGTGTGTGTGTGTGTGTGTGTGTGTGTGTGTGTGTGTGTGTGTGTGTGTGTGTGTGTGTGTAGGGGTCAAAACGCGACGGTTAAATAAAGCATCATTAGCTTCATGCGACCTGCCGCTGAGTTCCACCCGGGTCTGCTGGCGTGCGATTGGACCAACACACTGTTTCCTCTCTTCTCCGCAGGTGAGCCGTCCCTTGTCAAACCCCAGACTGTCAGGATTAGTTTGCACACCAGCTTGTCCAAAACACACACGCACAGCGCGGTGCCCCACCTCAGCTCAAACCGCCATGCCCGGTCCACACTACCTCCCCTGACTCACTGTCCTTTAAATACCATGAAGCCATAGTGGGCTGTTGTCTCATCTCACCGCATTTTACAAACCGTCCGTCCAAATAGAATCCTGTCGACAAACGGTTTTGCATCAGTGTATTTTTTGACAGTTTGAGGAGTTATTTTAAAGTCACACACGGAGCAGAGGCACAGAAACACTCGGTTGATTGTAACGTTGAGGGATTAATGCTTTGGAGGCCATTCAAATAAGACCTCTGTCTCCTTATGGTAATTCTCAGGGGAATATCTATTATAGTAGGCCTAGATGTTTGTTGACTCTGGTTACTGAATAGACATTGAAATAAATATGATATGTATAATATTCTTCTGAATATTCTTTATCCGTCACTGTTTATTTATCATTCAAATCCTCGCACCCGCTTGTCGCGATAACGTTGCTAAATGTAATTGTTATACTGACCTCCATCACTAGATGGCAGTGAAGTCTAACAAATGCCGTTCCTCCGATCCAGGGGGGACCTTTAGTCCCCATGGATACCATCCTTGAGTTGACATGGCAACAGCAGCACTGCTATCCTTAGCTGTGATTCTTGGGCAATTTCTGTGAAAACCTTTTTTTATTACCATTTCTTAACACACCGCAAGGCTTTGTGATATTTACCTTGAAACAAGTTTGTTTGAAGCTGTTATGCTTTTACAGATAAAAGAAAAAGTAAATATAAATTATTTTTTGAAAACGAAAATAAACTTTTAAAGGATTGATTTTACTCTGAGTGGTAATCATCACAAAGTATAACAACAGTGAGAACAAATAAACAGGGTTAAAAAAAAACAAAAAACATTGATTGCTAAACCCCCCATTTTTCAAACCGAACATAACCACTCCAAAACGATTATAATAAAAGTGTTCTGGACAAAGGACTGGACCTATTCACTTTGTACTGTAACCCTGAGCAGCTGAAAGTGGTTTGATCTTCACCACAGAGTCTACCCACTGGTCTGCTGCTGTTCACCCCTAACGTACAGAAAGACACAGGCTGCCTGCCTGTTGTTTCTCTCTGAGGTTCAAAGGTCGAGAGGCAGATCTCCAGAAAACAAAAGTGATGTTTTCCCGCCCCCTCTCTCTCTCCACACTCGCTGTGAAGTGAGCCCTGCATGAGTAGCACATTAACCTCACCTTCTGCAGTGCACTCCATTCACCAGCATGGGCGTTATTGTGTTCTGTCTATCAGGAGAACCATCTGCTTGGGTTCATATTTTCGATCCGCAGAATGTGCCCATCTGGAGTGTTTCAGCCGTAGCTACAGATTGCTTAATAACTGTTGATTAATAATCTAAAGTATCACAATTTTTTGTTTGGGAAGCATGTGGTTCAGGAGGTAGAGCAGGTCGGCTGGTAACCGGTAGGTTGCTGGTTCGATCCCCGGAGTGTCGAGGTCAAGACACCTCACCCTGACTGCTCCCGACGAGCTGGCTGTCGCCTTGCGTGGCTGATTCCGCTGTGAATGTGTGTGTACTGTGTAGTGGCAACCTGCAAAATGCAAACGTAAGCCTTATCTTCTCCGTGGCCCTATCAGTGTGCGTAAATGTTATTGTAAAGTGCTTTGAGTGGGCACTGGCTAGACCAGCGCTGTATAAATGCAGTCCATTTACATGGTTCTTTGTTTTGGTGTGAGATGGTGGATTTTGGAGTTCAGGTCTCATGTGATATCGCTGGGATGGTGCTAAACTGTAATTGACACCCCTTCACTCAAAAGCCACTCTGCGTATTCCAGTTACCGAAACGCCTCAAATCATGACGCTATTCTTCGCTTTGGAAGATAATTAAATATCTAACCAGGGCTCCGCGTTAGAGCACAATGCAGACGTTCACCCTCGAGTTTCTCCCTAATGCAATACCCTGTAGCACCCGTGGAATACAAAACAAACCAGATCTATCTTTAGTCTCCCCGGAGGAGAACTGGATTGATCCGGTTTCTGGAAGACTCTGTCTGCAGGAACTCAGCATTCATAACTTTTCAGTGTGGAGTGGTGAGATGGTGAGGTGGTGAGGTGGTGAGGTGGTGAGGTGGTGAGGTGGTGAGATGGAGATATACCGACAGAGCGAGAAGGTGAGCGATAGAGGGATCTAATTTTGCAAAGAGTGTTCTCTTGTTGTGTTATTGTTCTTGTTCTCTCGTTGCAGAGTCTTCCCGGCTGCTGGCAGGCTGAGCACGATGGAGGGGGGGCTGATAGATGATCTGACGTGTTTGAGAGATTTAGAAGCGGACCAAATGTCAAACGCTGCGGGATTAGACCGGCAGCAGCACACTGAGTCAGCAGACAGCTTATTTATCACAGTCTGAACGCTGGCTGCCTGAACTCCACGCAACAGCCAGTCAAACAGTCGGAGACACACGTTTACAGCACCTTCTAGACAGGGGATGGAAATCATGTCGTCTCCACACGCACACACACACACACACACACACACACACACACACACACACACACACACACACACACACACACACACACACACACACACACACACACACACACAAGCACAAACGCAGATACACATATACACGAATACAAACATACATACACACACACACACACACAAACACAAACACACACACACAGGCATACAAACACACACACACACACACACACACACACAAGCACACACACACACACACACACACATACATACACGTAACACAGACACATCAACTTCACACTCCCATCAGTCGCTGTCTTCCTTGTCAATTATTCAACTTGCCTCCCTCCTCCTCCTCCTCCTCCTCCTCCTCCTCCTCCTCCTCTCCTCTAGTTGTTCTCTGACACTCCATCAGTCATGGCCGCGAGCTCTTGTCAGGGTGGGGGCAACAAGCAGTGGATGAAAACTCCATGAAAACATCTCTGAAGCTTGGGAGAATTTCATCAATACTCAATTAAAGACGGACTCCCTCCCTGACTACTGACCGGGACTTAGATGTGTTTTTATGATGTATTTTTTATCGCGCACTCCTCCCGCTGGTGGGTCTGACTGCAGTAGCTGGTTGGGAAATGGAAGCCAGTTAAACAACATTATCGTCAAACAGCCGTTCAGAGGGTCTTTGGTTTAATACTGTGATGTTACACTGGTTTGATACATGTGTGGTTGACACTGGTTTGATACTGGTGCCTTTACACTGGGTTTATACTGGTGTGATTACACTGGTTTGATGCTGGTGTGTTTATGCTGGTGTGTTTACACTGGTTTGATACTGGTGTGGTTATACTGGTTGGATACTGCTGTGGTTGCACTGGTTTGAACTCGGGTGTTTACACTGGTTTTATACTGGTGTGGCTACACTGGTTTGATTCTGGTTGGATTACTGGTTTGATACTGATGTCTTTACATTGGTTTGATACTGGTGTCTTACACTGCTTTGATATTGGTGTGGTTGCACTGCTTTGATACTGGTGTGGTTACACTGGTTTGTTACTGGGGTCTTTACACTGGTTTTATACTTGTGTGTTTACGCTGGTTTGATACTGTTGTGGTTACACTGGTTTGATTCTGGTGGGATTAAACTGGTTTGATACTGGTGGGTTTACACTGGTTTGATACTGGTGGGTTTACACTGGTTTGATACTGGGTCAGCGTTGTTTGGCATTAGGCATTCTAGCATGGAACCTTTTATACCTTTTAAATGAAAAATCATAACTATACAAATATATCCAAATATAAATATATTGATCATGTAGAAGAAGGGGAGGATGAATATGAATATGTCTGAGAGAAACGTTTGTGTGAAGGAGATTATTCATTTGTCCCAGCTGACCCTTCTCAGCCCTTCTTGTTACTTTGAATCAAACCATGAATATATCTATAATATTTGTCCCTGCTGCCTGTCATCCCCCATGTTGACTGAAGTCTGGTAACTCCAACACCGCTTACATTATTTTTCAATAACTCCAAAAATGAGGACGGTTGAACTCACTTTTTCCATATCTCCTCAGACTGTTTGCAAATCTGTTATGGCAATAACTTGTAGAACACATTTTGTTTCCCTTCATGCCACTTGTGTGCTAAGAACAAAACAACCTGTTGCTGTGCTTCTTTTAATCTGCGTCATCTTGCATGTTTTTCATTCTTGCAATTCTTACATTCTTACATTCTCCTGAATGACAATACAAGGCTGAGTTCTCAGTGTGAATCCCAGTGGTTGTTGGACTGTTTCATCACACACCCAGGAGTCATTACCAGCACGGTTGCAAGGCCTCACCCTTGCTGAGTGACAAAGTCGATTCATTCTGGCAGATCACGGCCAGCTCCAAATCTTCTATAATCCAAGGTTACCGGCGGAATATTTTAGAAAATAACATAACAGCAAATCCGTCCAAGACATCATAACTAAATAAAATGGCTTCACGTTGCATGACTTTACGTTACAAAAATGCATTTTCGACCTTACATTTACATTCAGGGCATTTAGCAGACGCTTCTTTTCCAAAGCTATTTACACTAAGTGCATTTGTCAGAAGAAGGCGAAACATTATATCGCTGTAGGTACAGTAAGGATGATCATGGAACCAAATACCAGGTTAACCAATTCCCTGTATACAACAAAGATAGCTAAGATAAGATACTACTAATGCTATGTTCAGATACTAATAGTTCTAGTTCTATGCATGACAGTGAAATACACTGTTTCCATGATTATGATGAGGGTGATTACAGCAGGGTATAAAAACAATTACCGCCAATAAATCAATGCAAAGTGCAGCCAAGTGCTTCCGCCAGAGAGTTCATAATGTCCGAGGTGTCCTCATCGTTATATAAAAGTGACATACACACCACAGGGGCAATGGAGAGAGACCAGTGATGTTCGATCGAGATATCCACGTATCCTGTGTGTGTGGGCTGTGTCTGTTTTCCCCCGTGGACACACACACACACACACACACACACACACACACACACACACACACACACACACACACACACACACACACACACACACACACGTATACAGGCACATACATACACACACACACGTATACAGGCACACACACACACACACACGTATACAGGCACATACATACACACACACACACATACACACACGCACACACACACACACGCACACATAAACAAACACGAGCACACACAATACACACATACACAAACACACATACACACACACACACACACAAATACACACTTACACACACACACACACACACACACACACACACAAACACAAACACACACATACACACATATACACACACACACAAACCCAGAGAGACACACACACACACACACATACACATGTACCATACACATAAACGCACACGCGCACACACAAACAAGCACACACACACACACACACACACACACATACACACACAGTCCGGATTGCTCATCAGGACATCCCTGGATATCAGATCTTTACATTAAGCGGCCATTCCACAGCTGATGACCAGATAGTCTTCCACACAAACATACTCCAGCTCTGGCTCTCCGTCCCTCTCTGCGTGACCTGAGAAGATAAGGGCTTTTTCTTTCTTGTGAGGAAGAAATGGAAATTCAACCGGCCTCCTCCGTTAATTTGGTTTTCTAGGGAGGGGGGGTGGGGGGATCAGGGGGAGATACACAACGCCTGGTAATGACAGCTACCACACCATCACCTTCACGCTAAGCCCATATGTCCCCCCCCCCCCCCCATAAACACACAGATAAGCATCCACCACCAAGTGTTCATCTGTTGGACACACACTTGCACAGATTGACACGCACACACTCGCACACACGCATTTTAATATCCCACGGAGGGTAATGACAATGTCACATTCAAGGCAGGCTTATCTGTCTACTATCGGACACTGAGACTACCATGCTGTGTGTGTGTGTGTGTGTGTGTGTGTGTGTGTGTGTGTGTGTGTGTGTTTCCCCCTCACGTCTCACCCCATCCCTCCCTCCCTCCTTCCCTCTCCCTCTCTCTCCCCCTCCCCCCTTCTCTCTCGCTCCAGCCATCCACCTCTCACTCACACACTCACACTTTTGGCGTCCACCCCACACTGTATTTCTCACACATGGAGGGCTTTGGCTGTTGAATATTTCATTATAGCTTGACACCCCCCCCCCCCCCCCCCCGGAGATAAGAAGCCATTAGAGTACCGGTGGGTGGCGGGGGAGGGGGGGGGGGGGGGGGAGGAGATTCTGCCGCTTACTCACAATACGGAGCGGGACGCGACAGAGATGAAAAACCCAGAACAACACGTTCAAGGCCGTGTGTACGATGTTTTTGAGGTTCATTATTCAGAGGAGGAGCGGGAACCCCCCCCCCCCCGAGCGGGAACCCCCCCCCCGAGCGCCCTCCTCTCCCCCCAGGTCCTACTCATGCTGCCATCCATATGGATGGTACGCCGGTACGAACGACCAGCTTCAGCGAGAACCTGACGTATTTCCCTCGCTCCAGCCTTCCGGTTTGTCATTTGTGTTTCTGTCGAGCCACGAGGGGGAGTAGTAGTAGCAGGCTAGTCATCATTAGCAACGTAGCCTCTTTAGCAAACCAGCTTGAAAACACAACTTTACATTGAATTGCACGCAAAGCAAGACCGTGCAATGCATACATTGGTGACCGGATTAAAGCAGCAATGAAATCAAGTGTGCAAGACGTTTTAGAAACGACATTAAAACCACCAACGTGGTACAAATACAAAGAAAATACATCTCAACCCCCATTGACTATGGACTTTGAAAGCGATGAGATGCTACGACCAATAGGGGGCGTGCCTCAGTGAAATGCCGCAAGAAAGCTGGGAGATTTGCAACTTACCACTTGCAACGTACCGGCGTACCCTCCTAATGGGATGGCAGCATGAGACACTGGGGGTTGACCCCAGTTTAACCCTGCACCCATCTGCATAACGAGGCGGTGTGGGGAATGTCAAACGCTCGCGTTGTGGCTTCTGAAGCCCGCTGCCGGAGCAGTGGCGATGTGGAATGATAAACGGTAAACGGACTGCATCTATACAGCGCTATTCTAACCAGCGGCCACTCAAAGCGCTTTACATTATCTCATCGTCTCTCACTGCCTCCCATTCACCCGTACACACACACATTCCCACACCGACGGCGGCGTCAACCACGCAGGGCGACAGTCGGCCCTGAGCGAGGCGTCTCGCTCAGGGCCGACTCGACACTCGAGCTTCGGAGGAGCCGGGGGATCGAACCAGCAACCTCCCGGTTTACCAGCCCCACCTCCAGCTCTACCTCCTGATCCACGTGCTGCCCCATGATGCATCATGGGGGATGGAGTCCTGAGAGAGACATCATGTAGATCTAAGTATAGCTGCCTCCGTGTGTCCTCGAGGGACCCCCCAACAGTCCAAACCACAAGGGGGCCGGCCTCGTTCTAATCATAATATGTGAACATAAATCGGAGATACGCGATGCATGCCCAGAGTGCTAAAGCTCTACGCGGGTTACCCTCCAACACCCGCTGTTATCGCACAAAGCCCACTGCTCCCTGCTCCACAGCTGCCAGATGTTGCCAGGTGTTGCCGAGGCAGTTAGCAGGCTGTTAGCGACACACAGGGCAGTTGCCATGGATACAACCTGCGGTGAAGATAGGAGGTATCCTATCCTCATTACACAGCTTTGGGTCTTGATTTTCGAGATTCGAGCGCAGAAGGATTTGGCGGGAAGCAGGGACTGGTTCGCTGAGGATGGCTTGAAAGGGATTAGGCTGCATGGCTATTCCTGGATCTGTCTCTCAGTGGCGGTCTCTGCGCTAAGCTCTCTCCACAGGCTCCGCGTTGCACAACAGCCCTGAACACATAGTATGCAGCGCGGACATCCATAACAGTAACTTACGATCTCGGTCGTTATTCTTCTCTGGCCCCACAAAAACCATTTACATTCAGGTGATTTTGCTCACGCTGTTATCCAACGGGTCTTAACACCATTCATTCGCACATTCACACGCCGACGGCGGAGTCAACCACGCAGGGCAACAACCAGCACGTCAGGAGTAGTTGGCAGGATTGAACTAGCAACCTCCCCGGTTACCAGTCAACCCGCTCTACCTCCTGAGCTGCTGCCGCCCTAGTTCTTTACCAAAGCGTGTACCACCCCCTTATCCTAATGTGTCTACACCTGCTTTAACAAGATAAGTAGCCACAAGACAGACGGATGCACCACCTTTACAGCATCTCCGCCTGCCCCACCCCCTACCCTCGCATCGATGTCTCCACCGGCACACAAGCGGTTAAGATCATATCCTGCTTCCCCTAGCATAGATCTACCTGATATGGGGATGGGGAGGGGGGGGGGTGGACAGGTCGCACTACCCTGAGATTTAATACTGTCATCATCTCTGAGCCTAGCAAGCCAAGGAGGAGTCAGGGGGAGATGGATGGGGGACAAATGGGGGGAGGGGGGGGATTATATTAGCTGCGCGAGCCTCACTGGCAAAAGAGGAAGAGATAGGGGGCGGGGGGGGGGGGGTTGCGTTCGCTAAGCCTGATGGAAGCGTCGGCCATAGGGGTCAGAGGAGAGACAGAGACAGAGAGAGGTTCAGATGCTATGGAAGACCCATCAATCCACCTGGAGATGGGAGAACGAATCGTGGAAGGAGAGGAGAGCTGGAGAAGTTCTATCGCGTATATTTATCGAAGTATTTCTTTCGGTGCATATGCCACTTTAAAACCTTGGTTAGTCCAGAGGGTTGTGAGAAAAGCTGTTTTTCAGCAACATAAACTGGTCCACTTTGTAAACGAATCGTGCTCCTTTTATCTCTCCAAGATCAGAACAGTAAGCCGGCCAGGCAGAGAGCGCGTCCTGGGGGCTGGATTATGTTATCACGGAGGAGATTGGGGAGCAGGATTAATAATATCACTTCCTCTGCCTTTCAGTATCGGCATGGTAATCTCGGTCTTGTTAAACATATAATCCGATCGGATTTACATTTGTGCCTTGTCAGCAGAAACAGCGGAGAAGATGAAATCCGTCTTCTTCCACAGGCGTTCTTTACACAGATGTCTTAACCCGTTTAGTCAACGTCCGTCATCGGTTGAAGGTCGGCTAGGCGATCTGGGGGAACCAGCCAGTAGTCTACACTACCATTCAAAAGTTGTGGGTCACTTAGAAAGAAAAGCACTGTTCTTTTCAATGAAGATGATATTAAATGAATCAGAAAAACAGTCTAGACATTGTTAATGTGGTAAATGACTATTCTAGCTGGAAAGGGCTGATTTTTAATGGAATATCTACATAGGAGAACAGAGGCCCATTTCCAGCAACCATCAATCTGTTCAACCATCTTGTTGAGCTTAAAAGACTAATTGATTATTAGTAATCCCTAGTGCAATTATGTTGAAGACTGAAAACTACTGTTCCATGAAAAGTGTGAGTTTTAATTGTAAACAATTGTGAAATTGTCTTGGTGACCCCAAACCTTTGAATGATATTGTACATTTAGAATCTATCGAAAAACTCCGGACACACACACACACACACACACACACACACACACACACACACACACACACACACACACACATACATCCCCATCACACACACACACACACACACACACACACCAAAGCACTCACACACACACAGCCTTGTGGAAGACTCACAAGGGCAGAGTGCACCCCTAGGTAGACAGACAGACAGACAGACAGACAGACAGACAGACAGACAGACAGGTAGGCAGACAGACAGGTCGGTAGACGGACAGGTGGGTAGACAGACAGGTAGACAGACAGACAGGTGGGTAGACAGACAGACAGGTAGACAGACAGGTAGACAGACAGGTGCGTAGACAGACAGACAGGTAGACCGACAGACAGGTGGGTAGCCAGACAGGTAGACAGACAGACAGACAGGCAGGGAGGTAGACAGACAGGGAGACCATCCAATCATTAGCATCCAGCTAATCCATCTAAAAACAACCGGGAGTATGGGTTGGAACATGAGGAATGAGGAATGAGGAGTAGGAATAGGAATTTATTCTAATCCAACGCCGACCTCTCCGTGCCACCGATACGCCATGTGCCCGCTGTCACTTCCTGTTATGATGACCGAGCAGGGGAACGTCTACTCTCTCCCTGGTTGCTCTCACCCCTTCTCACCCCTCCTCACCCCTCCTCACCCCTGCTCCCCTCCTTCACTCCTCCCTTCCGCTCTTCTTTCCCTCCTCTCTTTACTCCTTCCCTCCTTCCTTCCTCTCTTCCTTTCTCTCTTTTCTCCTTTCTTCAATCCTCCCTTCCTCTCTTCCTTCCTCTCTTCCTTCCTCTCTTCCTTCCCTCCTCTCTCCCTTCACTCCCTACATCCTTTCTTCCTTCGCTCCTTCCTGTCTTCCTTCCTCTCTTCCTAACCTCCTTCCCTCCTCTCTTCCTTCCTTCCTCTCTTCCTTCCTTCCTCTCTTCCTTCCTTCCTCTCTTCCTTCCCTCCTCTCTTCCTTCACTCCTTACATCCTATCTTCCTTCCCTCCTTCCTATCTTCCCTCCTCTCTTCCTTCCTTCCTATCTTCCTTCCTCTCTTCCTTCCCTCCTCTCTTCCTTCACTCCTTACATCCTTTCTTCCTTCCCTCCTTCCTCTCTTCCTTCCTCTCTTCCCTCCTCTCTTCATTCCTTCCTCTCTTCCTTCCTTTCTTCCTTCCCTCCTTCCTCTCTTCCTTCCTCTCTTCTCTCCTCTCTTCCTTCCCTCCTCTCTTCCTTCCCTCCTCTCTTCACGCCTTCCCTCCTCTCTTCCTTCCCTTGTTCCTTCGTTCCCTCCTTCCTAGATACACAGTAATACGGGACCACAGCCAGTAGAGAACGTCTTGAGTGATATTTCAGGAGCGATGGGAGGAGAAGCAGAAGGCTGTGCTGGTCACATGTGGCCCACGGTGGTTCATTAGCCTGATGGCCGGCCACCAGACTAATGGGCCGGCATGAGCTACTTCAACCAGTGGCTCAGACCAGCCCCCATGCTTACAAAGGGTTTCCCATTTCCTTTACCTTTCACGTTTACATTGAGGGCATTTAGCAGATGCTTTTATCCAAAGCGACTTACAATAAGTACATTTGTCGGAAGAAGGTGAAACAATCTATCCCTGTCGGTACAGTAAAGATGTTTATAGAACCAAGTGCCAAGCACTTTCAATTGTTAGGTTAACCCATTCCCCGACCGTACACAACAAAGATAAGATGCTACACAACTAAGTACTGTCTATAACTAAGTAAAACATAAAAATTAGTGTGTATATTAAGTGCCAGGAGGTACAATATACAATAAGTGCGTAAGAGCGTTGCGAGGGAGTGAGGGTAGGGAGTTTTTCCAGAGGACTCTACTCCGGATGGACGTTATTATTTGTATTTTCTTATCCTTCTGAGAGAGCGCCACCATTCTTAATCAGTAGTGTTTCCCATTATTGCCAATCTTTTTTAAATGAATGGAATCGTATTTCATAGTTGACCCGCGTGCAAAACATTGATTCGCTCGTACTCTCTCTGACCAACACGGACAACTCATTATCAGAAACATCTGATTGGCCCCAGAAGGGCCCCTTCTGAGTTACGGACCCAAAGAGTACAGTCCACTTGAAGGCGAGCGTCCTTTATCAAGATGCCGACAGAGAGAAACATTCCCTTTAAGGTGCGGTAGAGGAAGAGTTTGATAGTAAATACTGTTGTTGACTTTTATTGACTTATTTGATTGACTTCTACTGTTAGTCCATTTAGTTGTTTGTCAATTGTACCGTCTGATGACTGACATTGTGAGCTACTGGATACCTGAATTTCTTCAAGGGGTTGAATAAAGTATCTATCGATCGATCGATCTATCTATGTCATGGTGTGTGTGTGTTTCCCTGTGTTTCCCTCCTGTGTTGATTACTGTTCCCTCCCCTAATGTGTCTCAGCTGTTCCTCGTTGTGTTTGTTATTTAAGCCCTCGTCTTTCCTTTGTTCCTGGTGCTGTCATTGTGGTTTGCTGTGGTTAGTTGTGGTTGTTAGTCCTGCGTGTTCCGTGTTCCCTGTCGTCTCCCGAGTTCCTTGTTCCCTCTCGAGTTCCCTATTGTCTCCCGAGTTCCCTGATTCCTGTGCCTTAGCCTTTAGGCGAGAATAAAGTGCCGTTTTCCTGAAACCGTCTGTGTCTGGGTGCTACCTGCCTGCCTGCACCCGCAGCTCCTTAACAATCTATCTATCTATCTATCTATCTATCTCTCTGTATCTCTCTGTATCTCTTTCTCTCTCTCCCTCTTCTCAGATGAGGACACTGGGTAGTGAGCTCTGATATCAGATATAGGAGGACAACAGGCCACACCCATGGGGACTGGGACTTACAAATGAAATGACAGGTGGAGACAGGTGGAGAGAGACACTCATTCTCTCTCTCTCTCTCTCTCCTCAGGCTCAGAGGCGTGAAGTCTCTCTGCCTCCTCTTTCTCCTCTCTGACTTCAGATCAATACCTGCACGTATTCTCATAGACCCCCAGGCTGGGTAATGGGCCTTGACAGGTAGAGAGTGTGTGTGTGTGTCAGGACTCTTCATCTCAGTGCCTGTGAGTGACAACTTATACATGTTATTGTAGATGCGTCAGCCTCTATATCTGTGTGTGTGTGTGTGTGTCGAATGTGTGTGTGCGTCCCAGGGAGTGGATGTACGGTTGTGTATCTGTGTGAGTCTGCATGCGTGTGCATGTCTTTTACCTTTCCCTGTGTGTGTGTGTGTGTGTGCGTGTGTGTGTGTGTCTATCTCTAGGTTTACGTGTGTGTGTGTGTGTGTGTGTGTGTGTGTGTGTGTCTATCTCTAGGTTCACGTGTGTGTGTGTGTGTGTGTGTGTGTGTGTGTGTGTGTGTGTGTGTGTGTGTGTGTGTCTATCTCTAGGTTTACGTGTGTGTGTGTGTGTGTGTGTGTGTGTGTGTGTGTGTGTGCGTGTGTGTCTGTGTGTCTTTGTGTGTGTCTCTATGGGTACACTGTGTGAATCCTTGCGTCTGGACCCTTGTGGTTTGGCCTGGCGTCGCTGCAGATGGGGTCTTTCTCCTCCAAACAAGAGATGCTTCCATTTGTGCGCACAACCTTGAATGATGTCCTTGCTGCGCCTCAGAGAGCCATCTGCTCTGTCGCCGTAGCGGGCCTCATCTTATCATTATTTAATTGAAATGCTGCAGTTTCTTTAATGACAGCCACCAGTTGCACTCTTTAGAATAACTGTAAGCCTTCTCAAGTATTGAATATCACCTGAGGGAGTCACCTGAGGGAGATATTTTGTCATTGTAGTTTGTCTCCATATCTCTCCCATCTCCAGTGTGAATACAGTGTACACATACTTGAGTTGAGATTCAAGTTGAGGTTTAACAGAATAGACATTCTGATGAAAGGTGCAAACCGAGTATGAAGAGGAACCTATTCATGCATCGCAGCATACTCAACGCAAACACATACTGTGCAACACACAGATATTACCGTCCAACAGATCGGTTCCTAGATGCTTTCAGAGATATTTTCCTGTC
>NC_082384.1:25007022-25009511 GCF_031168955.1 Gadus macrocephalus | reverse complement strand
CATACAGTGTAGGTACTGTAACAGTGGCGGTGAAGGTTAAGTTTAGAGGTTTTGCACAAAACATGATGCACCAGGGGACCTGCTATGTTTATGAGCTGCCATTCACAATACACAGACGGCAACCTTTAAAGGGGCATGTGACCCAGGAGGGTCACATGCTTCTTGAGGTGTCGAGGTGTCCTGAGCGAGACGCCTCACCCTAACTGCTCCCGACGAGCTGGCTGTCGCCTTGCGTGGTTTGACTCCGCCGTCGGTGTGTGACTGTGTGTATGGATGGGTGAATGTGAGGCAGTGTTGTAAAGAGCTTTGAGAGGCCACTGGTTAGAAAAGCGCTGTAGAAATGCAGTTAATTTACCATTTAGAATTTAAAGAAAACAGTTCCGGGAATTAGGAAATGCAGTTAATTTACCATTTAGAATTTAAAAGAAAACAGTTCCGGGATTAGACGAAGTGATGATTGTGGATGAAGGCCAGAGGCAGTTCACACCCGTCAGGGCCGTCCGACAGGTTGAAGCATCTCTAACCGGGGACATAGGTGGCATAACCCTACAGGTTTGCTATTTACATGAATTTGTGATTTAGCCAGTAAAGAACCAAGTTCTAGGGGTATGGCTCAGTGATGCATACATGACAGAAGACAGAATGACAGAAGAGAACCCCTTCTTCACCCTGACCAGCAGAACACCCTGACCAACCTTTAAATCCTCTCCCTGACACTCTGAGTGATGGCCAGGCTAAGAGGCCTGGGCAGGCAGTCAGAATGGACTCTGTTGTCGTAGCTTCCGTTCTTTTTCTCTACTGCGGCATTGGAAGTGCATTTTCCACTGGAGGCATAGGCTTAAGAGGGTAAATAGCTTAAAACTAAAGCCTAAATATTGAACACATATTTTGTGTTAGAATTTATTATTTATATCCATCCGTTCCACCAATCTGTGGTTTCACTTAGTTATTGATTAAAATCCTGGAGTATACTTTTTTCCGAGATTGCCCTTTATACGCAGCCTCTGCTTTCCTGGAAAGAACACCAGGTAATGACTGCAGACGAAGATATGGAGGAGGACTTTAAGTGAAAACGGCAGGTACATTGATCTGCAGCTGCAGTCCCCTACAGCAACAGACAGGTACTTCATTCAAAAAGATGGAGTCTCCATTTGTCTAATTGAGCAGCCACACGGGTGCTTCTCCAAACCCCACCTGATGACTGGAGAGCTGTTTAACGGTCGGGAACAATTATCACTAAAGATGGGCTGTTGAATGACAGGCTATTCATGCTCAGTTCCTCTTTGTCTCAATATTTGCGCATACTCAGGCTGCCCCCCCTCTCTCCCTCTCTCCTTCTACTACTGCTCTCTGCTCTTCCTCAGCATCCGCTCGTGGGCCAGCCCCCTCCTCCCCTCCTCCGCTCCATCCTCTCCTCCCCTCCTTCCTCTCCTCCTCTCCGGCCGCTCATCGCCGGTCTGCACCGGTCCGGGACACGCACCATCACGGAAGCACCGCCCGCGTATCAACAGTCAAGTATTAGAAAGGCGCATCGTGCTGACTACGCTTCTCTCCGGTCGATGTTACGAGGTTAATGTTACACTACTCGGCTGAACGCACCGCCGTTTTCTTCAATATTTAAGTGATCGCTGCGCCCGCAGCGGGGATCCGTTCTTCCAGAGTCCAACCAAAAGGCTGCTTATGATTGCGCTCTCCACATGATATTTGTCCGTGCGCACTTGGGCGCACGAAGTCATTCAATTTCCGCTGTAGAAAGAAAAGCTGAAAACAACGGATTCGATTAATCGGATGTGAAGAGGAAGAATGAAATTTGCAGTGGCGGTGTGGTGGTCGATGTGGGCTGTCAGCAGCGCTACTATTGAGGTAAGTGGAGGAGGCGACGCCGTGCGTCTTAAAACCCACGCGTAAAGATGTGCTTTGCTATCGACCGCAGTCGAGTGGACGTTGATTATCACAAATGTTGTATTTAATCATGTTTTGAATGTGTTACAAGGCAATGTAGCTGTATTCATGACCCCTCCCTGCATGTCTCCGTTTCTTTCCTCGCTATCACCTCGCTCAGGAGACGCGTATTTGATAGATTGGCCTACATTAGGTATTAAACTGAGTCGTTTATATGGGGCTGTTATCGGTAGGCCCGGTCCGCCAGCCAGCAGGACAGCGGGGTCAAGTAAGCAGAGCACATGCATGATTTATTTGGGGGTTGGTTTGTAGCGCCCCCCTGGGGTGAGTTTGATCCTGACCAGAAAGTAAACGGTGTTGGCGAATCTGTTTACACGGTACGAAGCGTGCGTGCGTGTGCTAGCGTGCGTGTGTTGATATTTCGTCATGGATTATTCTAGACCTCATGTAGCCTCTAGTCTCTCTAACTTTGGATTCTCTTGGTGAGAGAGTGAGGAAGCAAGAGGAAGAGCAGCGTGAAGGAAAGCAGAGGAGAGAGCGATAGTCGAACGGTCGATAAGTCTGTCACTCTGGCTCTGTAGCATTCG
>NC_082384.1:24972022-24997022 GCF_031168955.1 Gadus macrocephalus | reverse complement strand
AAGGCAACCCTTCTAATCCTAATTAACCGTGATAAATGTGAACGCTCAGAGTGAAGTAGAATAACAATCAAGGAGTGACTATTAAGTAGTACCCACATGCGAGAGAACTAACTTGTGTGAGTCTGAGCGCATTAGAGAGTATTTACATTTACGGCATTTAGCAGACGCTTTATCAAAAAAAACTTGCAATAAGTACATTTGTCAGAAGAAAGAGAAACAACAATATATCTCTGTCGGTGCAGTAAGGATGTTCATAGAACCAAGTGGCAAGCACTTACAATCACTAAGTTAACCCATTCCCCGATAACAACAAAGACAGTTAGGGTAAGATGATACAAAAAGTACTATCGTTAAGTGAAAGGACGTACGACAGACAATAAGTGCGTACATAAAGTGCCACTTATGAGGGTTCCAGCATGAGGGTGAAGGAAAACTCGCAAAAGCAACAACACAATATGCGCCATTTCCTCGTCGTGCGTTATTCGAACCACCTCACTCGTTTGCAAATGGACCCTCGGCCCAACTCGGCGGTCGCTTCCCCTCCTCCGTCTCCTGTCCTGAACCACCTCCGACCCCCTTCTCTGCCCCCCCCGTCTCCCCCAGTGCGGACGGCCGCTTCGTGGGCTCCCTGATGACCAAGGCCATGGTGCGCTCCGACGGCACCATCACCTGGAAGCCGCCGGCCAGCTACAAGTCGTCCTGCACCATGGACGTCACCTTCTTCCCCTTCGACCGGCAGAACTGCTCCATGAAGTTCGGCTCGTGGACGTACGACGGCAACATGGTGGACCTGGAGCTGGTGGACGACTACGTGGACCGCAAGGACTTCTTCGACAACGGCGAGTGGCAGATCCTGAACGCCACGGGGAAGAAGGGGAGCCGGCGCGACGGCGTGTACTGGTACCCCTTCGTCACCTACAACTTCATCATGAAGCGCCTGCCCCTCTTCTACACGCTCTTCCTCATCATCCCCTGCCTGGGGCTGTCCTTCCTCACCGTGCTGGTGTTCTACCTGCCGTCGGACGAGGGCGAGAAGCTGTCGCTGTCCACCTCCGTGCTGGTGTCGCTCACCGTGTTCCTGCTCGTCATAGAGGAGATCATCCCCTCGTCCTCCAAGGTTGGTCCGTGAGGGGGGGGGAGGGGGGCGGGGGGGGGCGCACGGTGCTGGGGGTCAATGGTCAGGGTCAGAGGGTTTGGTGCTCGGAGATCATCCCGTCCTCCTCTAAGGTTGGAAGAGACCGGGGAGGGTGGGGTCGCACAGTGCTGGGGTTCAGGGGTTCAGGGGTCAGGGGTCAGGGGTCAGTGGTCAGGGTCAGAGGGTTTGCTGCTCTTTTAGGCGCAGGTTAGATGCTCACAGGTCAGAGGTCACAGGTCGTTAGGAGCTGGTGGAGGTGTCTTGACGAGGTTGCCTTCACGTAGGCGGTGTACCGGACATTAGTAAGATACCTGAGGTGCCACAATACCCTGCTCCTTGACTGCATTTGATTCAGTACCAGTTTATTTATTTTAACCAGGTAAAAGTCTGATTGAGATTTCAAATCGATTTTCCGAGGAGAGACCTGGCCAAGAAGACAGCATAAAAAATAACAAATAGGTGTCATACAAACGAAAATACAGAATTTCCACAAAATTAAATGACAGTTTGGGATTTCATAGTAAAGGAATTTACACAGGGACAATTTCCAATACTTACACATTCTAGGTCCTTTAGTAAATGTTCCAAAGTCATCAAAGGAAATCAATTCTTACAATTTGAAGTCTTTCTGGAGGGAGTTCCAAGCTGAGGGGGCTGCATGTTGAAAGCTTTCATTTATTCATTCACTTCAGTTGGTCTCACTCACTCCCTTCCTTAACGTTGAACTCCCAGATTGAACTTATTTTCCCTCTATCACACTTCAACACTTCAAGCTCACAGGGCAACATAATCCCAATCGTCACACGACGCGATTTCTTCCAGGTCATCCCGTTGATCGGGGAGTACCTCCTCTTCATCATGATCTTCGTCACCTTCTCCATCATCGTCACGGTCTTCGTCATCAACGTGCACCACCGCTCCTCGGCCACCTACCACCCCATGGCCCCCTGGGTGAAGACCCTCTTCCTTCAGAGGCTCCCCAGGATGCTGTGTATGCGGGGCCACACCGACAGGTCTGTACGCGACCGGCCGTTTACATTTATGTTCAGGGGCTTTAGCCGACGCTTTTATCCAAAGCGACTTGCAATAAGCAGATTTGTCCAAAAAAAGAGAAACAACAATATATCTCTGTCGGTACAGTAAGGATGTTCATAGAACCAAGTGCCATGCATTAACATCGCTAGGTTAACCCATTCCCCGTATACAACAAAGACAGCTAGGACAAGATGATACACGATGCTAAGTACTATTTTATTAAGTGCAAGGATGTACAACATACAATAAGTGTGTACATTAAGTGACAGGACATACAAACATAAAATAAGTGCCTGCATTAAATGCCAGGACGTACAAACATACAGAGTGTTTACATTAAGTGCCAGGACGTACAAGCATACAATAAGTGCGTACATTAAGAACCAGGATGTACAAACATCCAATTAGTGTGTACATTAAGTGCCAGGAAGTACAACATACAATGAGAGTGTAAGAGGCGTGTTTTAGGAGAGTTAGGGAGGAGAAACCATCACTTGTTAGAGGTAAACTCTTCAACAAAAAAATGTGTCTGGTAATTAGAAGGTTTCTAGTTTGATCCCCGGCTGTGTCCCTGAGCGAGGCACCTCACCCTGACTGCTCCCGACGAGCTGGCTCTCACGTTGCGTGGCTGACTCCGCCGTCAGTGTGTGAATGTGTGCGCGAATGGGTTAATGTTGGGCAATACATTTTGTAACGCGCTTTGAGTGGCCTCCGGTTAGAAAAGCGTTGTATAAATGCCGTCCATTTCCCATTATGTCGTGGGGACGTTCACTTTAAGGCTCCAGGGATCTGGGTTAGTACGAGAGCCTCTCTTTGTGAGGCTGGGCCAAGCAGGAAGCGGGAGGGGTAATGAGCAGAGTGGTTTCTGCTTTTAATTAGACTGGAGCTGGCCCGAAATCTCAAATCTCGGCCATTGCACCTTTAACACGCAAACGCCGAACCAGGGGGTCGTAAAGCCTGACAACGGGCTGTCTGCGGTCTTTAAGGTTTAGCTGACTCTAAACCGCCGCTGTATGGAGAAGTGAAATATGTGGCAGCACCTTGTTTTCACAGTAAACCTCCTATTGAAAAATGGTGTGTTGAATAATACGACCGGGGGCCCTTGAGAAGAGAAACAGTGGTTTACATATGGTGACCTCGTCCAAGGTAGCAACACCAGTCTGGCCACAGCTCTCAGTGGATGTGATGTGTGGGTTACGTTGACGCACACACCAGAGCTAAAAGTAAATGCAATGACATGGTCAAACCATGACCCCAGCCGGACACCTTGCTCTACGTCTCGCCAAACGGCGGATAACCTCTTCACTGAGGGGACCCAGCTGCTGTCCACCTAGATCCTGATTGTTTGCTGTCCCGGCTCTTCAATGTCGGAACGACAGGCTGAAACAGGACAGCTGAAAACAACACATCTTTCGCCCGCAGACTGAGGAATCATCTGTTCAGACTCAATCTTTTGTTCCGGTGATGTAGCACTTAAAGCTCTCTCTTGTTGAATTGTGTGTACTAGCATGATTTTTGGGGTTGGATCTCCATTGTTGAATGCACTTATTGTAAGTCGCTTTGAACGAAAGAGTCAGCTATACAAAAATGGAATAAGAATTAAGCATGAAACATTAACATTTGAATATTTAAGAGCAGTGCATCTACATGAATGAACATCACCATTCAAGCGATTCAGATTCATGATGGAAGATAGTGCTGCCTGGTCAATGATACTATGTGCCTAACTTTCGAAGTGGACTTTAGGTTTTAGTTTAACAATATTGCCAGGATCACCTTCAGTCAAATCCAGGGACATTTTCAGTGGCTATTCCATAGATAGGAGGAAGTGGAGCTTCAGGAAAATGGTGCTTTGCTTTCAATTTACTTCAAGTAAATTGTTTTCATCTTCATGAAATAAACCACTGTGGCTATTTTTATATGCTGCTTTTCATCTGACAAATAAACACACAAAATGAGAATGCACTTCATTGATCCCAGAAATGTGGGATTGTCTTTCTTCACTTCATTGTTTAACAAAGTAAATTGTTTTCATCCTAATGGAACACAATACTGTGCCTATCTTTACACGTTGCTTTTCATCAAACATAATAAGACACAAAATGAGGTGGTACCTTATTATATTGTCTTTCGTAGCATCTTTGTTTGACAAAACTGTGGCTATTTGAATCTTAATAAACACACCAAAATGAGGTGGTACCTTATTAAACCCTGGAAATGTCGTACCTTTCGTAGCATCATTGTTTAACAACACTGAGGCTATCAGAATCTTAATAAACACACCAAAATGAGGTGCTGCCTTATTAAACTCGAACGTGGGAAATGTCGTTCCTTTCAAAGCATCATTGTTTAACAAAACTGTGACTATCTGGATCTTAATTAACAGAAACGTGTGGCTGTCATGGAAGCAAAAATCCTTCAATCAGGGCTGGAGTGGGACTCACTCTCAGCCCGGGAGTTACATGAGGCAGACAGGCCCAGCAAAATCGGGGAGAGTGGGTGGGAGAGGGGGGTTACCATGTACGAGCCACTGAACAATGAAACCACGTACTTGACACGGCTGTCGTGCCTCCAAACTAACAAAAACATGGACAAATTGAGTAAATGAGCGGCCTCTCATTTACTCAATTTTTCAATTTGTTTCTGTTGGTTTGGCGGCATTGACGTGCAAACATAGACTTAGTTGCGTCGTTAACAGTTTGTGAGGGTGTGTTCGTATCTGGGAGACAGCGAATGAGAGGATCACTTAGCCCCAGCCTGGCCAAATGGCGCAGCGAGGAACTTTCCTAAACAAAACATTGTTAACCCGCAGTAATCAAGACGGCGGCCGGCCGCTTAAACGTTCACAACCCACCGGGAATTCTCCCGACTCTCCCGATTACCACTCCGCAACTTCCCGCGACGGAACTAAAACCTCCTCCGTGTGTGTCCCAGGTTCCACTACTCGGAGTTCGAGCAGCAGAACCCGGAGCCCAAGCCCCGCGGGGGTCTGGGCATGAAGCAGAGGGGCCCGGACGGCAAGGAAGAGGAGAGCCAGGCGTGGCTGTCCATGCTGGAGAAGGCCACCAACTCGGTGCGCTACATCAGCCGGCACATCAAGAAGGAGCACTTTATCAGAGAGGTGTGTTCAGACTCAGAGCGTGTGCGTGTCTGGAGGAGAGGACGTGCCTGTGGGACGGTGTACAGCAGCAGATGGTTCCTCTGCGTGTTGTGATTGAAGAGGAACGAGGTGGAGCTCACACTTCCCAATTGGTGGAATCTAGTCAACACTTTGTGGCGGTTCTGCATTATTGGCTTTCTTTCATTAAGGCTCCCTCTCCTTCTCCCGCTCCTTTTGCTCTCTCTCTCTCTCTCTCTCTCTCTCTCTCTCTCTCTCTCTCTCTCTCTCTCTCTCTCTCTCTCTCTCTCTCTCTCTATTTTTCTCTCTCTCTCTCTCTCTCTCTCTCTCTCTCTCTCTCTCTCTCGATATCTTCCCCCATGCTCTCTCCCAATTTAATTTGGAAAGAGTTCATTTATTCAGCATGACTACATAATCGTATTGCCAAAGCAGAATTAGCCGCCCGCAACTACCAAACAAATAACAACATTCCCCACGAAAGTATTAAAGACGATAATGAAGCCGAATTTGTGTTTTTTTATTTCACTAAAAAAACACAAATAACCCAATAAACCCACTAAATGAAACTGGTCTCCTCCCAGTGATCCTCTTACTCATCTTCTCCTACTGGGTCTTTTCTGTGTCCCTCCAGGTGGTCCAAGACTGGAAGTTTGTGGCTCAGGTCCTGGATCGTATCTTCCTCTGGGTGTTCCTGTCCGTCTCCATCCTTGGGACCATCCTCATCTTCACCCCGGCGCTCACCTTGTACTTCAGCACCCCCCCCTGAGCCTGCACACACACACACACACACAGCAAGGCTACAACGCCACACACACACACACTCGCACAAAACCAAATGCATTGAATTAAAAGACCACACACACACGTCCTGATTTCGCCGAGTCCGACGCAGCCCTGACTGAGCGAGTCCCCGGTCAACGAGAGCCAAACCTGGGGAGCGATGGTGAGAGGCTGGTGGGGGAGGTGTTCACCGTGAGGGAGGTGAATACCTGGGCTGACCTCTGCCCCCCCAAACACTCCCCCCTACACACCAGACACCCCCGCCAAACACGCCCGTACGTTGTGCTCCGAACCCAGTGTATCACTGAGATCAACGGTCCCTGCAGGGACCCCCCCCCCTCTCGATGTCTAACATCAAACCTGCGTGCATTTCGGTCTAGGAGCCGGGAGACAAAGATACCGTCTTCGGCGTCACGGTAATCTTCGCTGGACAGAAACACAGCGAAGATGGGTAATTATTGGCTGTTTGGAAGCCGAATTGGATGACGTTATTATCAGTGCCTGCGGAGGCCGTGCTGACACAGAAAAACCCCATCGTTATCAATGTTTGGCTCAGGACAAAAACACACTCAAAATCAGGAATGCCATTTTCAACACGTTTCTCAATGCGTTTCACAAGGAACTCTAAAACAAAGTGAGACTCGACACACTAATGCACTGACTGGGCTGTGATGTGTTCCATAGCACTTCATGTTTGTGGCATGATTGAACAGGGGAGAGCAATAAGAGTATTAAATGATATCTTCATATGGGTGGTATATCTGTATGAATGTCTGAGGTGATATAAATCCTTTCAATACCGTCTATGTGTCCACCTGAGCAAACCAGAAAACTGCACAATCGTTAAACTGTGTATCCATCACGTCTTATTGTTTATACATCCGCTATATTGTTAAGTTTGGTTTTGTTTGCTGTTTTGTTGCAACAATCAGAATAAAAATGAAAGATCTCCACTATTTTACCTTGTTTGTGTTGTTTAAACGTCTCGAGGAGGGGATGGTTACCTAACTAGATTAACCAAAGTTCCTGAGGCAGGTATGTAATGAACCGCTTTGTTTCATCACTAGATGGCGCCAAACCTCTATCAATGGATGTGTTGGAGCTGAAAAAAACTAAGATCTAAAAAAACGAAGAGGTAATATGTGAAAAAAGGCACAAAACGTTTTCTTCGCATTTGGATACATTAATAAATACTTTGTCATCCTAAGCATCCTTATACTTTTGAAAGGGCCGAAGGCAAAAAGATTCACATCAAAGCCGTTTGGTCAGCGTGCGCATTTCATCTGCCAACATCCTGCTGTGTTTCCCTGAGGCCTGCTTTAGAGGGGGAAACATTCTGTTATTTCTGTTACCTTGATGCGTTAAAATGGGTAGCCATGCTCTCTCTAACTCACCCCACACTTGCTAAGTCTGATCTCATCCTACTATTCCATTATTCACTTCTTCAGATTTGACTCAGGCCGACATGTTTGTGTGTGTGTGTGTGTGTGTGTGTGTGTGTGTGTGTGTGTGTGTGTGTGTGTGTGTGTGTGTGTGTGTGTGTGTGTGTGTGTGTGTGTGTGTGTGTGTGTCTGCGTGTGCGTGCGTGTGTGCGTGTGTGTGTGTGTGTGTGTGTGTCTGCGTGTGCGTGCGTGTGTGCGTGTGTGTGTGTGTGTGTGTGTGTGTGTGTGTGTGTGTGTGTGTGTGTGTGTGTGTGTGTGTGTGTGTGTGTGTGTGTGGGAGTGAGTGTGCGTCTGTATGCATTTCTCCTTTTCATAGTCGCATATCTTTCTAGTACAATGCACAGTGTATGAAAGCATGAAGTTATCTTCCACTGATTTGTGACCTACGACCAACTCTCGTCACCACCGGAAAAATAAACCGCACGGAATAAAGCACTCCGCTAAATAAATGAAATAAGGGCAGAAACTAGTTTTGAGCGACTGTCATCTTCTCCGTACGCTTTATCAAGGTGCCACTGACAGCATCTGCCAGTCGCCCCGTTGTGATGAAACTCAGAGAGTTGCGTCTCTATATTGAACAGGTCCACCACGAAGGAAGCTTTTCATTAGATGTGGAAGGACATGTTATGGTTTATTTGAATTCAGCCAGATGGAAGTGGGTTTGGATTGAATTGATGGTTCGAGTCCCGGCTTTCGTTGGCGTCGGGATGCACAATGCATAAAGGTCCCCTTTTTACAACCGATTCACAACAAACTGGGAAAGATGGCGGAGGCGTAATTTTGAATTGAGAAAATGAACCGCAATGTGCTCCGAGTTTGGCAGACTCCGTGCAAACGATGCAACGGAGCATAAATTACAGGATTGGATGGTTATGAATTAATTGATTTAGGAATAAATAGTAGGCCTGTGTCATACATAATGTATGGAGTGTAGATTATTACAAATGAACATGTTTACAAAATAGCTGGTGTTTCTGTTCCAAATCAACATCCCCCTATTGATGGTTGACATGGAGGGGGAATCAGATGATGCAGTAGAATGAACAGACTCCTTCTCAAACATGCCAACAAATCCAACTCTGTTTACATGCATACACATGTATGGACGTGCATATGAATAGGTGCCTGTTTGTGTGCTTATGCATATATGTATGTGAGTGAGTGAGTGAGTGAGTGAGTGAGTGTGTGTGTGTGTGTGTGTGTGTGTGTGTGTGTGTGTGTGTGTGTGTGTGTGTGTGTGTGTGTGTGTGTGTGTGTGTGTGTGTGTGTGTGCGTGCGTGCGTGCGTGCGTGCGTGCGTGCGTGCGTGCGTGCGTGCGTGCGTGCGTGCGTGCGTGCGTGCGTGCGTGCGTGCGTGCGTGCGTGCGTGCGTGTGTGTGTGTGTGTGTACGTGTGTGTGTGTGAGAGAGCATGCGTGTGTGGTTGAGAGAATGTGTGTGTGTGTGTGTGTGTGTGTGTGTGTGTGTGTGTGTGTGTGTGTGTGTGTGTACGTGTGTGTGTGTGAGAGAGCATGCGTGTGTGGTTGAGAGAATGTGTGTGTGTGTGTGTTTGTATTTCTGTGTGTGCTTTTGTGCGTGTGCGTGTGTTGGTGTGTGTATTTGTTTGCAGGTCTATGTATGTGTGTGTGTTGGTAAGTTACTACACATTGAGGTTATAGTGTGTTCTTGTAGACCCTCCCGGATGAGTGCTCAGTAAATGCCCACTCGCTGATTGTCAGCAAGTTGGAAGAGTTTATTGCACGAAACACACACACACACACACACACACCCACACACACACACCACACAACACACACACACACACACACACACACACACACACACACACACACACACACACACATAAATGTCTGGTGACTGGTGTATGAGTAACCCGATTGACCAATGATAAGCTTTCAAAGAGAGGGCTTTCATCCACGATGATAAGGGTGACTTTCTCCTCTTGAAGTGAGAATGTGTATCGCCATGTATCTCAAGTGTGTGTCCTTCAGTTTGCATCAGGTGTTTCAGCTTTTCCTTTTAGCCGCCAGTACCACGACGCCCTGACAGACGACCGACTGTCACAATAGGTGCATTAGTTAAGGCCAGGGTACCCGTCCTGCCCGCTGTTCCCAGGTCTGCACACAAATTCAAACTCCCACAGGAGACGTGAAGAAAGGAGAGAGGAGGGCGAGGGGGAGATCCAAGCGTGAGAGCAGTAGTTGCATGAGATCAGAGAGGTCGAGGAAAAACTAAAGCGATAAGTCACTAAGAGGAGTGCCTCGACACGTACGCACGCCAGCATGCACGCACGCACACACGCATGACTACACACACACTGACACACACATTAACACATGCACACACCCACACACAGAAACACATACACACACACACACACACACACACACACACACACACACACACACACACATGCACACTCACACACAGAAGCACGCTCTTGCGCTCTCACTCTCTCTCACACAATCAGGCATCCATCCATCAGAACATACTTTCTCTCACACACACACACACACATGAGTAATCACGCACAAACACGCATGCAGACACACATACATACAAACACACACACTCGCACAAAAGACACACACATACAACCTCTCCACAAGTCTGACATGCTATCTCTGTGCCTGTGGGGTGTACGACTGTGACCCACAGACTGCAGCAACGCTAAAACACACACACACACACACACACACACACACACACACACACACACACACACACACACACACACACACACACACACACACACACGAACACACAAAGATGGCCATACAGTATTAACAACATGTACAGCAGTGGAAGCATGATGCTGATAAGTCTTAACAAGAGCTCAGTCAGGCAAAATGACATCATGAAAACAACATGAATGCACAGCATATGATGCTGAAAGTATAAAGTCAACAAATCACTACATAATTAACGGGAATTATGTATTGTGACATATCGTCTTGTTGCTGTGACACAGTGTCAAATATATAGTGAAAGGCTTCTGCTGAGATGATGAAGCAATTCAGGAACACTCTAAGTAAAGAAGGAGAATTGTAATTGTAATAATTCTCGGGATAACAGTGATTCTAGTGATAAATTGATCCTTTTATAGTGATTCTAGAGATCAAAGTGATTCTAGTGATCATAGTGATCATAGTAATACTAATGATCAAAGTGATTCTTGTAATCATAGTGATCGTAGTGATCGTAGTGATCATAGAGATCCTAGTGATTCTTGTGATCATACTGATTCTGGTGATATATTGATTAGTGATCGAAGTGATCATAGGGATCCTAAGGATCCTATTGATCTAGTGATCCTAGTGATTAAAATCTGAGTGATCATAGATATTCTAGTGATTCGAGGGATTATATTGATTATAGTGATCATTGAGATTAAAGTTATTATAGTAAACATGATCCCACGTTTCGCTGGCGCGTCGCAGTGATCGATGGCGCGTCGTTTCAGGACCGCGGACAGCGACCAGCGAGACAAAACAAACGCGTATAGTTCGGTGGACTTCTATTAGCATGGTCAATAGTTGAGGTGATAGTTGGAGTCTGTAGGCTGTAGTTATGAGGCTTTTGCACACAAGACGAACTCTGGTTCATTTGAGTCGCCCAAAAATGATGACGGACAAAAGAAAATGTTTCGACCTGTACGTCTTCAGACACTGAACACGATCAGTGTGAGAGCGAGAGCGAGAGAGAGAGAGAGAGAGAGAGAGAGAGAGAGAGAGAGAGAGAGAGAGAGAGAGAGAGAGAGAGAGAGACTTGGCAGTGGAGAGAGGCGGCTCGGCAGTGCCAGCAGGATAGTTCCCGTCAGGAGGACTCCTCGAAGTTTAACGGGTCTGAGATCAGCCGCCGCGATGCCTCCGAGGTGCGTTGGATCGCTACTCGTTGGATTGTGTCTCTGGATGACGTTCTGCGAGCAAGGTAGGTTGTTGCGTTTCATCGTTTCATTCGTTGTTTTCATGCACCTGGTGATGATTAAAGTGATATGTTTGATAAGAAGTACATTATTGTTTTAGTGGAATTCAGATTTTTGTTTCATTGGAATTATTTGTATGATCAGCTGAATTTGCAATTTGTTATGATGGTGATGATTGACATTCATTAATTACAAACTGGGTGCATGCGGATAAATGTAAAGAAAATTGTAAAGTGTGTGTGTATGTGTGTATGTGTGTGTGTGTGTGTGTGTGTGTGTGTGTGTGTGTGTGTGTGTGTGTGTGTGTGTGTGTGTGTGTGTGTGTGTGTGTGTGTGTGTGTTTTTTTGTGTGTGTACGTGTGAGAGAGAGAGAGAGAGAGAGAGAGAGAGAGAGAGAGAGAGAGAGAGAGAGAGAGAGAGAGAGAGGGAGGGAGAAAGAGAGAGTGGGGTGTGAGAGAGAGAGAGAAAGAGAGAGAAAGAGAGAGTGGGGTGTGAGAGAGAGAGAGAGAGAGAGAGAGAGAGAGAGAGAGAGAGAGAGAGAGAGAGAGAGAGAGAGAGAGAGAGAGAGAGAGAGAGAGGGGAAAAGAGAGAGGGGGAGAGATTGGGGAGATATACTTTGCGATGAATAGAGAGAGTGAGAAAGAGGAAGAAAACAGAGACGTGGGGGGGAGAGATTGAGAGACTTAAAGAGAGAGAGGCGAGAGATGGTGGGTTTGTTTGTGCCCCCTCCACCCATGTCCCCCCAGCTCCCTGACCTCCTTAGTGCCATGGCCACATCTGGCTCCGGGGTGCCTGCAGTGACACAGCCCCCTCCCTCCCCCCACCCCCCCTCCCCCCCAGGTAGCACTGGCTAATTTAAGAAAACACACCAAGATGTCCGTTCTTCATATCTATACTACTGTACTGCTATACTGTCTCGATACTCTGAGGGGCTGCTATACTCTGGTTCTGAGGGGCTTCTATACTCTGGTTCTGAGGGGCTTCTATACTCTGGTTCTGAGGGGCTTCTATACTCTGGTTCTGAGGGGCTTCTATACTCTGGTTCTGAGGGGCTTCTATACTCTGGTTCTGAGGGGCTTCTATACTCTGGTTCTGAAGGGCTTCTATACTCTGGTTCTGAAGGGCTTCAGTACTCTGGTTCTGAGGGGCTTCTGTACTCTGGTTCTGATGGGCTTCTGTACTCTGGTTCTGAAGGGCTTCTATACTCTGGTTCTGAAGGGCTTTCCATGAGGAAAACATTCAGTCTGAGAAACTAAGAGAGTGAGAGTTTAAATGTATTCAGTGGATTTGGAAACTCTGAACTTGTTACAGTCTTCAGAGAGGGGAGTCGCATGCACACACACACACAGAAACAAACACACACACACACACACACACACACACACAAGACATGCACACACACGCTCACACACACACACGATGACATTGATGACTCAGACTCTGAGCATCTTCACCCTAACAGGATGAGGTCTCTGTAATAGAAACGCCTCAAACTGTTTCCCACCAGGCTTCAGTTCCAGTGTACACTGGAGTACAGAGTACACGCTGTAACGTGTGTGTCTGTGTGTCTGTGTGCAGGTGCGTGTGCGTGTGTGTGTTTCTGTGTGTGAGAGAGTGTGTTTGTAGGTGTGTGTAGGTGTGTGTGTGTGTTTTGCAACGTATGCTCGGAAAAACACAATTTATTTGCTGCAAGCCATTAAGCAAACAATCCACAAAACGAGAATAGCAATAAAAATATAACAATGCATAACTTTAACTACTCAATAGCCTAATGATGTGGCCAACTTTAGAGGAAGTTAAGCGGAGTGTTTAATGTAAATGTGCACATTATGGATTTCTATAATATCCAGTGGGTTTTCTATGGCACTTTGCTATTATATTTTTGTATTATTAATGCTATCAATATTTCGACAGACAGACAGGAAAACACACAGAAACGCAGATATGCAAAAAGACAAACAGACAGACAGACAGACAGACAGACAGACAGACAGACAGACAGACAGACAGACAGACAGACAGATCGGCAGACAGAGACAGACAGACAGACAGACCGACAGACCGACAGACAGATTGACAGACAGTTAGATCGACAGACAGATCGAGAGACAGACTAGGACAGACAGAGAGACAGACAGACATTGACAGACAGAAGTTGCTGTTTGACTGTTTGAGAGGAGTCTTGCCAGCTGTAACATAAGACACTCTTCCATGTACTGCTGCTGCTAATCCTGGGTTCATGTGAACTAAATATGCGGGGATGGTTTTGACATTTAATTCCTGTTTTCCCAACCCGCTGTCATCCGCGGTACATGGGAAACATTGTGATGGATTGCATGGACTCAGTGCATGTCAGTCTGCGACTGGGCTAATTGAAGCATCAACTGGATGAGGACTTACAACTCAACATCTGTCAGTGATACACATACATACAGGATGTATGTATGTGTATATATATATATATATATATATATCCTCCTGACTACCAGGAAAAAAAATATTGTCAGATCACATTTTTTTAAATTCCCCAATCTGTGTAAGGTAATTAGAATACTGACAACATTTTTTTGGAAAAAAATGTTTTTATTTTTAAGATATCATGTGTCCACTGCAGTGGACATCGGAACGCCATACATGTGAAATGGAACCTTCATGGCAACTAGTTAATCTCATAGAAAATATCAAAAAGTCAACATGAGAATGAGTTGAACATCCAAATAACTGCTTATCACTTTTTTTTTTTTTTTTTTGCTTTGTTGTGCTTTAAAGACATCATGTGTCGTCAGTGGGCATCGGAACGCCGTACGTGAATGGCATCATTGATGTCATGGCATCATTGTTGTGAATAATTGGAGGATCATCACGTTGGAATTCGAATCTAAGGAAAGCCAATAAAGGGAGAAAAACAAAATTAAAATGACTCAATTGTTAGAGAAAAAAAAATAAAAATAAATGTAATACAAAGTCAATCTGTACTTTGAATTCTTGCTCCACAGTGGACGCTGACTGGACATAGATGTGGACTGTTCTGCTTGATCTGACTCCTCTGCGTCTGCTTGCCCTGCCTGAGTTTCATCCTCAGAGCTCTCTGAATCATCTTTCTCTGCTTCTGGCTCAAACACTGCATCCTGATCTTCTTCATCAGACAACTCAATATCTGAGTTTCCATCAACAATTCGAAGTAAAATTCTCTCTGCTTCTGAGAATGACTCCCTTTCTTTTCATTTGAAAAATAACAACAAAATGGAAGAAATAACTACAAATTTCCACTACAGAGGACATTTTTTAAACATGTAAATACTATGCTGAAATACATCTAAAATAATTCAGAGAATGTTTTAATGTGTTCTTAAGAGACTTATATAAAATATGCAAACAACATTTCAAGTCAAAATTTGCTAAATAAAAAGTATCATGCACTTACTTTTCCTTTTCCCATAAAATGTGCTTGGAATGATGGACTCCATTTTCCAGAATGAGGAAGTATTTGTACCAAAGCCCCACCCCCTCACATTTGGTATCATTGAAAAGCCCTAAATGTCCTCTGTAGATAGCAAAAGGAGTTAATGCAGTAGTATGCTATGGGTGGGAGATATTCAGGTTTACAAATGTCCTCCACAGAGGACAAATTTGAACTACTGGTAGTCAGGAGGATGGGATAAGGAGACAAACATCGATCAGTACTGACAGACGATATGGATGTATTACACTATTGTTATAAATATGTTTATGCATCTGTCAGAGATAAAGAGACATACAAATGTATTTATATCACTAGTGTTATACATACATACCTATATGTATATATACATATCTATATATATTTATCTGTCAGTGATAAAGTGACAAACAGCTATCAGTACGATACATGAATACATACGTATGTTTGTCAATATAGTGATATACAAATGTATGTATTTCACTAGTGTTAAACATATAATGTGTATACATGTCAGTGATAAAGGGTCATGTATGTGTCAGGGATATTCATTGTCTTTGAAGGCAGCCTTGCCCTTTAGATCGACATTGTAGTGAGCAGACACCCACTCAAGAGCAGAGTCGAGAAGGTGTTTAATAAAGGTCACGCAAACAACACTTCGAAGAACTTTCACGGTCAAAAAAACAACCATTCAATGAACAGGAAACAGGAAAATAAACCTGAAAACTAGATTGGCGAGTGAAAAATGCAAAGATGACGTCAAAGCACACACATAAAGAACACATGTCAGGGACAACTAAGGGAGACGTCTGAGAACACACAGGAACACCAATTACTAATTAACGCAGATGGAGGCGGGGCTAAGGGGAGAGAGGAGGAAAGATACAGGGCAGAATAAGAAGCAGCACTCACCTGCTTCTCCTGATCCCCCACCAGTACCATCTGCTATGTTTGCCCTGTAGCGAGTTACTGGTGAGTTATAGTAATGGAATAACACAGGATGACTGATCACCCGGAGATTTATTTGTTATTGCTGTTGCGCATTTTCTAAATGTCATTGCTTCCTTTACCCCTCCTGGTTCTGCCTAACAACTCTTGATAAGGGCTCTGTGCTGGACCCCTTGCGATATATACTCTGATTTCTCTCCTAATTCACTTTTCTTTTTATTATCCAGCCACGGTCTTCTTAGGTCACACGCTATTTAATTCGAGTTCAGTCCGACCTTGTTACGACCGAAGAACGCTTTTTGTTGATGTAGTAATTATCCAACTAACCTTGATTTAATTGCAGCTTTTAAGCAATGCCGGTTAAACTCCCTCCCTTCAAGGGGAAGAGAAATTACCTCAATCTTTAGAGTGATGATCATAAAGCTTGCTCTAATGATGCCCAACACTTTATCACGTCTACCATGGCTCTGAAAATGAGTGAAAGCTTTCAAGGATGTAACAACCAACAATCATAGGAACATTCACATGATACGATAGAACCAACGGAACATCCAATGGTATTCCCTTGCTGCCATGATTCGCGTGGTCTGTGCAGGAGTGCTGTGTCTTGCCACTGCACGCGTCAACTTTGAAACCCTGCTGAATCCATTAAAGTTGGTCACAATCGTGTCAACCTCCAGCCTTTTTCCCCCTGACTCATGCCACTGCTGCTCAAACAACGATGCTCTATTGTGAAGTATTTGCAGCATTTGTTGCACTGTAGATCATAGTATGTTTCTTTGTCCCTATTAAGTAGGGTGCGCCACAAGGTTCAATATGGGGCCAAATAGATTTCTGCAGTTGTATTCTCCCATTAGTTCACATTATTCACCATATCCATTTATCTTAGAAGATACACATAAATATCTGCTCTTTACTTATTTCTCAACTGCCTGACTGACCATAACGCTGGATGTCTCACCAAAAGCTCCCACTGAACAATAAACGGTCCAAGCTCGGTTCATCTCAGCCTTTTCCCTGAGACGCAGATTAAGAAATAATATCTTTTGGCGGCTCTGAGTAATCCCTTCTTGTAGCCCATTTCAGAAGGGTCCCAGATCTCCTTCCTCAGAGCCTACACACAGCCTCCCAGCTAAAGGTCATTCTCTACCAGCCCTCTATCCCAACTAACGACTGGAGGAGACCAGGTGTGCATCGTTAGGGACCTTAGAAACCCTCCGAAATATTGTTTGCATCGGAGCTGTGTCTTTTGGGCTGTATTTTTATTGGCTCATGCTTTTTTTTTGTTTTTTCGTCCATGTTTTATTCAGTACATAATATTTCAAAGATATATTAGGATTGATGTTTCTTTCTTTTATTCATCGCATGTAAATATTCAGATTGTATTGTTCCAGAATAGGGTCTTCCCGCTGCATTTGGGAATACGACTGGGATTTGTGTTCTCAGAAACGTAGTCATTTGCATCTACTGTATTGGCACCGCAGTGGTTGAACGAGCTCCCTGCCGACGTCACGACCGAGTGTCACTCACCAGCTCCCGCAAGAGACTGAAGACTCACTTGTTCAGAGTTCACCTGGACTCTCCGTAGCCTCCCCCACCCGCCTTATGCGCCCGCCACGACCCTCGTATGCACTTATTATTGTACGTCCCGGCACTTAAAAATAGTACTTAGTATCGTGGAGCATCTTATCCTAGCTATCTTTGTTGTACAGTGGGAATGGGTTAACCTAGCGATTGTAAGTGTTGGCACTTGGTTCTATGAAAATCCTTACTGTACCGACAGATATATTGTTTCTCTTTCTTCTGACAAATGACAAATAAAAGCGTCTGCTAAATGCGTCTGCTAAATGCCCTGAATGTAAATGAAAATGTAAATGTAAAAGATAATTTTGTAGAGATGGCATCCTCCCCGAGTCAGTGACAGTGGCGGAAGGGAGAAAGTGTTGTCCGTTGTGTGGCATAGATTACAGGGAGGTAGATGGAGAGCAGTGTTGTCTGGTAGCATTTCTAAGGGGTAAGAGGAGGATCACTGGGTACGACAGAAGAAGAGTTTACCTAATCGAACAAGCAAGGGATGTTGGGAAATGGTTACGCAAGAATATTAACGTTGAGTTGATTGAAAGGCGGATGGAGTTGAAGGAAAAATCATATTCTGGATATGCAACAGACCTTAAATGTTTTTACTCTGGGCAATTGCAAGACGGATAAAATAAAGCATGAAAATAACTAACAAAATGTTTGGATTATTTGTTTATTCATTTGTTTGGACAAATTGATGCAGACTTGCAGGGATAAGTGTGCTGGCAAACAATATGCAGAAAGCAAAACGAAGGTTAGTTCTAAAAGGAAAATAAATAAAGGAAGGCAATGTTTTGTGCAAAGCGTAATCAAAGCCTATTGTACCTGATTGGGAACACCTGGAAGGGGTAAACACTAGCACAATACAGCGCTCACCAATTAACAAATAACAAGAGCTTCGACCTCGGCCAATCTTTCATTTCTCTCTTCTTTGACGGACGCATGGAAACCAAAAAAAAAAAAAAACTTGTTCACCTCATCCCCTCCAGATGACGCAACGGCTCTCTGTCACGCGCTCTGCCGCATTATCTCCGATTCTCTGGGTCCCCTGCACAAGCCGCTGACTTACACGCTGATATACAAGGCAGGCGCTCGCTTTGTTTAGTGTCTCGGCCCGTTCAGCCGAGTAGCCAACCGTGCGCGGCAGCTCTGAGCTTGACGCTCGCGCCTCGGCTGTCACTCCGTAAACACCGAGACGCGCTGAGACGACATCTGAGCTTGAATAAGGGACACGGAGAGCCTGTCTGCCGAGACCTGAGGAAGTTAGACAGGGCGGAGAGGTTGATGGGGGGGGGGGGGGGGGGCGTACACACGCGCGCGCAGGCAGGCGCGCACGCACACACACACACACAGGAAGGCACAGCAGCCATCCAGTTTAAGGGTGCTGATGGGAGTCTAGTAATAAGGAAAATGTGCATTCATGATTTCATCTATCTGGGTCTTTACAAATCCACAAACATTTTGGCAAACGGAGAAGATCTACATTCTATCATATCCGATTCTGTCCTATTTTTATCAAACCGGTTATCATTGGATTCCCATTTAGGTTTACTTCATTCGATTTGTTGAGTTCTGAAAGACACTAAGAAGGAAAAGGAAAAAAAAATAGAGAGAAGAGTGCAAAAAAGAGACAGAGAGCTGGAGAAGAGACAGGAGAACATGTGTACCTGGGCTGACTTCACAGGGAGAGATTTCCGACCCTTGCTGTGACTGAAAGCCTTCCTGTGTGAACCCTGAACGAGGCCTAATGAGTACAAGAGACGCAGAATAGGAGTGATTACAGGCATAATTCTCCCTGTGATATTACTTCTTTCAAGAGATTGTATGGTCTTTGGTATTCCTTCGGGATTTTGTGTGATGTGTTGGGCACAATTCATCAGTTCAGGTCTGCTCATGATGGTGGCATTGATTAATTTATCAACATTACATGTTAATGAATCTCTTTAAGTAAGTGTTGAAAAGTGAGTTTGTTAAAGTGCTATTTAATATTGATAGCAGCACCAAGTTACGTTAGTATCGTTAATCACTTCCCTTGTTCCTCCCTCAAACGTTTTCTCCCGCTGTGTAATCTTCAATGCTTCCCCCTCTCCCCTCCTCCAACACTCAATCATCTCATCTTGTTCTCATTTCCTGCATCAATCCCTTCCTCACTCGTCTTTCCTCATTTGTCCCTGCTACCTCTGCCTCCTGTCTCCTCCTTCCGTTCCTCTCTCCCTCACTACTGTCCTCTCCTTTCCTTTGCCCTTGCTCTTTTTACTATTCCTAATTACTACCCCATCATCATCATCATCATCATCATCATCATCATCATCCTCACGATCACTGTCATCCCAATCACAACCATCACCTCTCTGTTGCTCTTTCTGTCCGTCTGTCTGCCTGTCTGGCTCTATCTCTCTTGTTCTCTCTCTGTCTGCCTGTCTGTCTCTATTTCTCTCTCTCTCTCTCTGTCTCGTTCCTCTCTCCCTCTCTCTCTCTCTCTCTCTCTCTCTCTCTCTCTCTCTCTCTCTCTCTCTCTCTCCCTCTCTCCCCCTCTCTCTCTCTCTCTCTCTCTCTCTCTCTCTCTCCCTCTCCCTCTCCCTCCCTCCTCTCCCTCCCCCTGTCTCCCCCTCTCTCCCCAGGGTGTCATGGTGGTGTGTACCAGAGGAAGCTCTACAGGGAGCTGATGGTGAACTACAACCGCCTGGAGCGCCCCGTCCACAACGACTCCGCTCCCATCGTGGTGGAGCTGGGCCTCACCCTGCTGCAGATCATCGACGTGGTGGGTCTGTCTGTCTGTCTGTCTGTCTGTCTGTCTGTCTGTCTGTCTGTTTGACCTGTCTGTCTGACCTGTCTGTCTGTCTGTCTGTCTGTCTGTCTGTCTGTCTGTCTGTCTGTCTGTCTGTCTGTCTGTCTGTCTGTCTGACCTGTCTGTCTGTCTGTCTGTCTGTCTGTCTGTCTGTCTGTCTGTCTGTCTGTCTGTCTGTCCGACATTTCTGTCTGTCTGTCTGTCTGTCTGTCTCTCTGTCTGTCTGTCTGTCTGTCTGTCTGTCTGTCTGTCTGTCTGTCTGTCTGTCTGTCTGTCTGTCTGTCTGTCTGCCTGCCTGTCTCTCTGTCTGTCTGTCTGTCTGTCTGTTTGTCAATATATTGGTCTGTCTGTCCATAATTCCATCTGTCCGTACGTCCATCCGTCTGTCTATCGGTGTATATCTTGGCTGGTGTGGGTTCAACGGTGAGTTCAATGTGTGTTTATTAGTATTTCACCAAGAGTTGCACGCATTGAACCGGAGAGGCAGGAGAGGACCGAGGCAAGGCAGAGGAGAGTAAACAGGGTGAAGGATATCAGAATCTTATTTCTTGTCGGATTCCTTAGTCTGGTTGTTGTCGATGCTGCGAGCCACTGGCCCCGAACCAAACAGTAAGAATGTTGCCTTCGTTCAGTTTTCGTTTCACTCTTCATTTGGGCTTTATATTGGGCTCTGTTAGGAGCGACTCCTCTCAGGTCTGTCTGCTCGCGCTCTCTCTTCTCCTTTCAAGGTCTTACTTTCTTTATGCTTTATGACAGTCACCGCATATCTGAATGGCTATAGGCCTAATTGTGACAAACAACATAGTTATATACATTATAGTTTACTATTGTAGGCTAAACTACACAACGATAGATTACACTATACACTAATAAACTATTGTGTTGCTTGGTTTACATAGGTGGCTGTTACTCCTAACACTAGCATGCTACACATTCGGACAGAGAGAGAGGAGATGATGAGGAGCTTCCAACAGACAACGCTCCAGATGTCCTAAGGAGCAATATAACGTAATAAACAGGAGAACCGGGTAGTTCTTATCAAGCCCAGACCCAACCTCTCCCACTCTTACCCACAAGGCATCAGACAGCCATCTCCAATTTCACACAATGCCCCGAATCAGAGGCAAAAATAAACCCTAATCTCATTCAATTCCAAATGGCCGCAAATGCATGGATATCCGTGAAGTGTGCGTAGAGGATAAGATCGGTTAACAACAGTCCAAAGATAACTGCTTCCAGGAGCTCTAGTCCTTGATGGTTAGATTCACTACCCTGGATTGTCTCCAGTCTGCAGTAGCTTGTGGTTCGTTGTAGTGCACCCTCCCCCTCGCACAGTTAGCAGGACGTGAGTTTAGAAGAGTGATTTACCACATATTGGGAAAAAGTTAAAGGTGTCATTGCATTGTTTTTTCATCAATTTTGCGGTGGTCACTAGTAGCACTTAATGCCCTGTGAGTCGGTTTTGGTGGAATGCTCTGGTGCTCCTGTTTCACGCTGTTCTAGTGTGGCGGAGGAGGTGGGCGGGGAGGAACGACAGGATTTAGGCTCTTACTCTTGAATATTCATGACAGGCAAATGTCTATCCTCTGATTGGCTAACAGCAATGTCCGTCGCAGTATTAAAATCAATTAAGCTTCCAGAGAGACTCAGAGAGGGATGTCTTCCCGTTCGCCGTCGCAAGCCAAAGGTGGGCGAGGCCTTGAATGCTAATTCACCAACTGACGTCAGTTGGTGAGGCTTTTCTAATTTGCTTGTTTATGCGTCTTTTTTCTTTCATTTGCTAATGCAGGCAATCGAGGTAGAAGAACATTTTCACGTTCAGCATGCATATGCAACTCCGAGTGACCTATCGTATTGCCAAAGGAAAAAGATTAAATGGTTTCTCGGGGAATGACACCTTTAAACACACACTCAAACTCACATGCAAACATTCATCGCCTATTCACCATTTAACCTTTTATCCAACACATCTTATGATATAACACATTTTTCTTGCTCAGGTACACCTAAAAATTGTTGGTTCTATGAACATCCTTACTGTACTACCGACAGCGATATATTGTCTCTTCTTCTGACAAATGTACTTCGGACTTGCTTTGGATTAAAGCATCCGCTAAATGCCCAGAATGTAAAGGTTAATACACCTAGACAGGAACACTCTAGACTCAAACCCAAAACCTTTGGGCTTGGAGTAATACTAATCCAGCCCCCTCCATGTCTCTCTCATACTTTTCCTTTTCCCACGTTGTTCCTTGCCATCAGCACATTACAGCGTAAAACCGAATCCTGCCACATTAGGTGTACGTTTCCTGTCAGAACCAATCTGGCGTGCTTCCCCTCACACGTCTGCCCTCTGCATCGCCTCCCATCGCCTCCGACACCGGAGCGCTTTGAATGCGCCTATCCCCTCGCTAAACTACACACGGCCTGTCAGCCCAGCCCCCCGGGCACTCCTCCAAGAACCACCAACCGTCACACCCCCCCGCGCATCTGGAGATAGGCTCCCCCCCACCACCCACTCTGTCACAAGCCCGCTCACGTCTGCGCCATGATATTCGTAGTGGCGCGTTAATAGACTAATCGAGTGATGGGAAGATCTCACTGGTGCTCTCAGCTATGCCAGCTGATGAGCACTTTGTGAAGATTGATAGTAAGACGGTTACGATTGGTTGAACAAACCAAAACAACCTGAGGCATTAAATATGGTTTGGAAACATAAAATAAACGGACGAAAATGTGAACCTATTTGAACTGTTGCCATCACTTGCCATCAACCTAAAGCTGTATTTTTGCAATAAACTTCTCCACCGAACAAATCGATTTAGAGAGAACAAAATCCTTGGATTAGAAGTGACATAGTGCAGGTTGAATGCACTCTGCGATAATTGCATCGTTTAATCTACACAGTCTCTCTACCTGATAGGAATTTGCACATTGCGTTCCCTAAAGACAAAAGCCAAAGGATCAACAAACAAAAGTGTATTACCGTAAAACTAAACCTTAATCACGCGGAAGGACGTTGTCATCGCGACCTACAATCAGAGAAGCTCATCGTTTAATTCCAAGCGCTGTGACCAGATAAGCAGAGTCCCTCTCTCTATGGCGCTCAGCATTCAGCTCCTGATTATAAACCTGGTGTCGATGGGTCTCAAAGGGCGGGGGAGGAACAGACCCACTCCCAGCCAGCTGCTGTGTCCCGGCGCTCTCTCTGCTGTTGTTCAGTCACTGACTCTATCATGGGCTGGCCTGGATGTGCTTTTCTCTGGTAACATCGGTTGTGTGCAACATCTCTGCTCGTAGGCAGTGAAGGTATTGTTTTGTTGTATATGTGGGGTCGGTTTAGCACAGAGCAGGTTGGCTTGCTCGTTCGATCCCGGGCGAGTGTCGAGGTGTCCCTGAGCAAGAGGCCTGACCCTCAATGCTCCAGACGAGCAGTGAGGGAGAACCGTTCAACCATTCTGTCTGAACGGTTGACTCCGCCGTCGGTGTGTGAATGTGTGACAATGTAAGTCGCTTTGGATAAAACCACCCGCTAAATGTAAATGAATGTTTTGGGGACAGGGGCTATTGGCCATGATAAAGGTGGGTCTTTCTAATGGAATTATCCAACCCTAATAGAGACACATTTTAATGCAGAACCATTGTTATTTTAAATCTCTACCACATTTCAAATATTACATTACATATGTTGTTTTATTGCATCGTTAAATTAATCGTTTACTTAAATTGGTCAGTGTTATTGGGGCGATTGTGCACTTTTCAGAATCATTTTGTGTTTTCTTGTTTTTTGCCACTATGTTGTGGTCTCTGGTGTGTTATGGTGAATAGTGTAAACGGCTTGTTTGACCTGACGGTCCATCTGGCTCTGATTAGATCGCCGCTATGGAAATGAGGACACAGGGTGCCTACAGTCTGAGACCGAGCGCGTGATGGGAGGACAACACACACACACACACACACACACACACACACACACACACACACACACACACACACACACACACACACACACACACACACACACACACACACAAGCACGCACAAGCACGCAGGCCAATTAGTTAGAAGGTTCCATATGGTTATTCTTATCCAGCCAGACTGAGAATCTCTAGCTGAGGAAATCAAGAGGAAGGGTCATCATTAAAACACGAAGACATTCAAGAAATTACTTTCTATACGCTTCTTCGGTAATGTCCTATACATGCCGCTATATTAAAGATAATGAAATAACTTGTAGAGCATTTCTGTAGAACTAAAACATTAAATAGAAAGCTGCTGAATTTATCTGGGTTTTTAGAGTTGTTAGTTTGTTTCTAAAATATCAGAAACATACGTTTCTTACAAACGACCTGTCTGCTTTTTGGTTTCATTAATATATAGTATAGACCAGTGGACTTTTTCCTTTCCTTTTTTGTACAATGATTTAAAAAACAGAAGTGAAATACAAACCGTCTCTTCACTGGATCCTATTTTAACACCACAGTGGGCTTTACCAGCTGTTATCTCTTTGTCATATCACTGAAGAGACAATAACAGGTTTTACTTTTAGTTGGACACCATATCAGAGACAAGATAAAAAAGCAAGGCTACACAACGTCTGTCAAGTCCCCCTGGAACTGGGAAGCCATCCGCTCAGATCTGTCAGGGATTACAGCAGGTCTTTCTAGCCATTGTGTGTGGAGGCAGGCCCTGCAGAACAGCACAAAGGAGAGGCTGAGCACAAAGTGAGGACACCTTGACACTTCAGATCTGCCTAACAGATTGGGAAGGCTCACCAGTGCCACCCTGACACACACACACACACACACACACAC